>NC_137613.1:40729868-40962368 GCF_963280865.1 Gymnoscopelus braueri | reverse complement strand
GGCTGTATCAAATATGAATGAATATCATAAACGATGCAGAGCCCACCCCCCTGACAAAAACGCCAGGGTGGTGTGTTTATGTTTGGAACACAGTTCTTATATGACGTGATCTAAGATTCCCAAATGGGGATTTCAACACAAAAAATAAAGCCACGAACCCTGGAGCAGCGCCCTCTACTGGCCCTCTACTGGCCCTCTACTGGCAGTGACGTCAGACTTCGGTGCTCTATACTGTAAAGTGCAGTGGTTCTCAACCTGAGGGTCGGGACATTGTTTTGTTTTTTGGGGGGGGGTCCCCAGATGACAGTAAAGTCACAATTTGATACCTAATACCTAAAAACAGAAAAGAAAAGAAAGCCACGGCCTGAAAAGCTTGAGAACCACTGCTGTAGCGTGGGTCGGGAGAGAACAATTTTTTTTTGCAGTACATGTTCTCTCATTGGATTAACTTCTAGCTGAAATTACAGTGAAATTAACCACTTTCATTCTGGCGTCTGTATTTTGTTCGTGCCGTAGGTAAAAACTTCTAAAAATCGCTTAAAACAGCTGATTGGCAAGCTCACAACGCATCACATCCTGACATGTTTTGACCAGGCACATTGACTAGTGTTTTTAGGCATCATACAGTACGTACGCTGTGGAATACGGTTAAAGGAATGCAGAAATTGTGCAATGACGTCAAAGACGCATTTAATGTCATCACGAGGACATTTCCGCATTAAGCTATAAATACAGAGAATATGTAAGGTCTTTTTTTGCTAAACTAAATACACAGGATGATCTCCTTGCATCATAACAATGGGATTTAGGTTCAAAGTCGGCAAAGTGTGCCTTTAACCACTCTCGACGTGGCATGATAGCTTGTGATCTTGTAGATCTGTTTTAGCGTGACATTTGTCATATGACAAAGCATAAAATAGGGCATACGTTCATAGGTCAAGTCCTAGGCATCCAGAGAGAGAGTACTGTTGAGCTTAATGACATGCATCTTTTCAGGGACTGATTTAGACAGACAACCAGTGGTGTAAAGTAACTAAGTACATTTACTCAAGTACTGTACTTAAGTACAATTTTGAGGTACTTTTACTTTACTGGAGTATTTCCAATTGTCTATACTTTTACTTCTACTCCACTACATCTCAGAGGCAAATATTGTACTTTTACTCCTCTACAATTATTTGAAAACTTTAGTTACTAGTTACTTTTCAGATATCAATTATTATATTATAAAACATACATTAACCACTTCAGCCCTATTTTATACCTATAGGCTATTTGAAAATAGCCGATCTACAAGCTCACAACGCGTCACAACGCGTCACAACGCGTCACAACGCGTCGCATCGCGACGCGTTGTGGGCTTGTAGATCTGCTATTTTCAAACATTTTAGTACTTTTACTTTTGGTACTTTAAGTACATTTTGATACAGTAATAATTCAGACGTATGGTGAATTTACTAATGCAGTGGAATAGAGATTTGAACCACCTCCCATGAGCGTTTATAAATGAGAAATTAGGTTATTATCTTGGCCAACCAAGGAAGTAATTGTTTTCTGAGGTATTTGTGTCTGAATGAAGATTCTGAAGCTGATCATCCCACCCAGGGTTGGATTTACTATAGGGGGGATCCATGCCTCTGGTCATTAATTTTTATCATCGCCGGTGGGGATATGTTTTATCCCGGCTTCTGGTCAGACTGAATTAACCCATTACACATTCCATGCCAGAGTTTAATCTCATAATGTACTCACCAGTGCCAGCGTTTTATTGTTGTTTTTTTGTTTTTATCATGTCGCCACAGACCTCGCTAAATAAGTTAAAAGTGCGCGTTCATTTGGTTCTAAACACACAGCGGATCCGTGAGAAACGTCCAGCGAAAACAGTTTCCAAATGCGAGCCGCCATCTTGAAGCTACAGCCGATACACGCTAAACAGTGATCAGCGAGGAGAAAAACAACAAACCGAGAAAATCGAGTTTTAAACAGGATCCCAGACAGGAAGCGGATACGATCGAAAAAACCGGAACCCGAATAATTCCGTTTCCGACCGAAAACCGGAAACGGAAATGGATCAAAAAAATTCGGAAAGTGCACCTTGGGCGATTAACATGGGAATCGGCGGTTCGCGTAGATCTACGCGACTGGCACGCTGCGGCTTTAAATAGGTTCGCGTAGATCTACGCGATTGGCATTCAATGTGTTAAGACCTGAGGCGATTCTAAATTTTTTTTTTTTTTTTCACGATTTTTCTAAAATAGCATATCTACAAGCTCATAGCGCGGCACTCGCGCTATGAGCTTGTATATCTGCTATTTTTGAATAGCCAAAGAAATCTAAAATGACACAGACGCGTCCCCGGTCTTAATGGGTTAAATACATGCGTTTCCTTTTTGGGAAATGTAGACCTGCCTACTAGTCTGATATGTGTTTGATATAATATCATTATTTAACAATTCAATAAATACAAATGTATGTTCACCACATTAACCCTGGAATCCCTATTTTTGGGCAAATTTGCTAAACGTGTGAAAAGTTTTCTGTTTTTATGTATTTATTCAAAAATAGCAGATGTACAAGCTGACATGTTGCCATTGCAACACGTTAGGGCTTAAGTCGTTTAGAAAAAAAACCTGCCCCTCCAGAATACTGTCTGTATCTTCACTTTTTTGGAGCGATTGTATTCTTATATGACGTTGATGATATTATTGTTGTTGTGTATTTCGATTTTCGATTCTTAAGAATGTTTTCTAAATCCTATCCTTTTTTTTCAAGATTTTTCTAAAATAGCAGATCTACAAGCTCATAGCGCGGCACTCGGTGCCGCGCTATGAGCTTGTAGATCTGCTATTTTTGAATAGCCAAAGAAATCTAAAGTGACACAGATGCGTTCCAGGTCTCAATGGGTTAAACTTTTTTATATCTGCAATTGTATTTGCTGCAACATTGTATTATTTGCCCATTCAAAGGTGTTTCGAGAACCATATTTTCCATCGTTCGATGCAGAATGAAGACATTCATACCTTGTTGTGCTGCCCTGGAATATACTATTGATAAGCGATAAAAAAAAAACAATGCGTTTGTAAAATCTTGCTGTAATGGAGGAGATGCTGACATGTTGCATCGCTTTGTTTGTGCAGATAGTGGAAGCGGCCAAGCCCTCCTCGCAGGCTGACGACATGTACCTGGATGACGCAGGCTCGGGAGGTTTCTACCCTGAAGATGATGATGATTTTAACTCAGGGTCCGGCTCAGGTAAGACCGAACACACACACACACACGCACACGCACACACACACACACACACACACGCACACGCACACGCACACGCACACACACACACACACACACACACACGCACACGCACACGCACACACACAGATTATACAGACATACACATACGGTACATACAGTACAGTATACATTACATGTGTTTGCCAGTGGTGGAAAAGTACTAAATGTTTATGTTTTAAGTATCAATACTGCAATTTAGAAATACTCTGTTACAAGTAAAAGTCCGGAATTAAAAATGTACTTGAGTAAAAGTACAAAAGTATTGGTATCAAAATATACTTACAAAAGTACAAAAGTAAAAGTATTCATTATGCAGAATGTCCCATTTCACAAGTTTTCAAATGTATAAGAATCTTTTGAAAATAGCCGATATACCTCAAAATTGTACTTAAATACAGTACTTGAGTAAGTTTACTTAGTTACTTTACACCAATTGCGTTTGCAGACACACATTTTACACACCCATGTACACACCTATTCAATTCAATTCAAACTTTATTCCAGACACTCAGGCGGTCCATAGAGCACATACAAAAAATGTACAAAACACACACAATAAATTAAAATAACATAAATAGAAGCTGACTCTACATTGTTTACGCAGCCTGGACGAGTACCGGAGACAGCTCCTCCCAGGATTGACTATATCCTCAATAATACTGTTCGGGGACAGGCGAGACATGAATCCATACATGTCTCGCCATACATGTGAGAGAGCCTCACATGTACTGTATGGATTCCTCACTGTCTGACACACATACCTGCACACACGCGGCAACACTCTCTAGAAAAGTGCTAGACGGGCTTGCCCAGCCAGGGCTGTGTAAGTTGCGGACAGGGCTTGAGGAAGCTGGGGTGAAGTAGTATTTCAACAACACACGCGATCAACCAGAGGCGTCCCTAGGTCTCTACTAGGTTGGGGGCTTAGCCCCCCAGGCAATGGAGGCACACGCATGTGTCCCCTCCCCCGCGCACGCTTTATTTCGGTTTTAGGGTTAGGGGTAGGGTTAGGTTCCAAATTGGAACATGCGATTCCAATTTGGGGTTGATTGGAATGTTGCATTCCAATCAATTGATGTATGCCGTGTTTTTGTTAATAGGCCCCTATTCACTAATTCCACTCAGTATATCAAAACCCTGTTTGATGGTCATGGGCTCTTGACTCATAAAATCATTTGTATCTACTTTGTTATTAGTGAAATCGATTTTCAGTCTGTGTTGTGTATAGGCCCTTCAATGTGTGATTAAAGTTTGGGGTAGATTGGATGCTGTGTTCCAGATTTTGGGCATTTATTTGTAAAATGAGCCCCTCACAAATATTGGAAGGCAATCATAGCCAATCAAATGGAATATGAAAAATCTGAATGATACGTGTTCACATGATTCCAGAGATAATGTATGCAATGTTTAAACCTGCAGGTGTGCAGAAAATGCAAATTTTTTTGATTGTATGACCTATCGTTAAGTCATAGACCACAATATAAAGCAGCCTGTTATAACAGCACCATGAGGCCCATTAGAACATTTTGGGGGGGAGTTGCTTCTTTGGAATATTGGGAGTGTGCATCTAAAGTTTGCCGTCGGTGGAGATTAGCTACGTACAGACAGATGGACCGACACATACACATACAAACGGGCGAAAACATAATCTCCGCCTCCCGTCCAATTGGCCTGGCGGATGCTTTCACCTTGCTGTATGATGACAACTTCAAGATTAAACAAATGCACCTGCGGGTGCAAATCCTACCTGCACCCACAACTCTTGTTCTGCAGCTGTCGACTGTGACCTTGACCTTTGACCCTTTGACTCAAAACGTAATAATCTGCTGATCATTCCCACCAGGTTTCATGAAAACCTGCCTGTCCATTCCCGATTTTGACCTTGACGTTGATTGTAACATTGACCATTGACCTTTCCCCCTCAAAAGTTAATCACCCGTTCAGGGCAGCCTACTGGTCATTCCTTTCAAGGAAATCTGCCTGTCCGTTCTCAAGTTATCTTGAGACAGGACCAATTACAATACCCTGCCGTGCATTGCTGCAGGCAGGGTACATAGGATTGTGCTTCAGGTGACTAAAGCTAAGACATCTCTCCTCATCTAGTCTAGCAGGGACACAGACATTTGCTCTCTCTCTCTCTCTCTCTCTCTCTCTCTCTCTCTCTCTCTCTCTCTCTCTCTCTCTCTCTCTCTTCGTCTGTCTCTGCCTGTCTGTCTGTCTGTCTCTCTCTCTCTCTCTCTCTCTCTCTCTCTCTCTCTCTCTCTCACGTACACACTAATGCTCTTACACTTGTTCTCAATTCGCAACTTACCCGGTGAATTTCGATTCTCTTGTCACCCTGAGTGCCATCGACGAGCCTGAACATTCCGCATGTCTTTTTTATGAGTTCCTCTGCTCCACTCGTTTATAAGTAACTGCACGAAGATAGTGTTCCAGGGTCAAAATGAGTGGCTTCTCACTGAGCGGCAAGACAGTCTCTAGAACTGCACTGAAAGGTTATGGTAGAAACAGAATAGCTGGGAATTATCTAGGTTCCTGCATAATATCACTTTTTTATGAATCCATTACAATTGAAAATGACAAATGAAGACACATTAACTCTTTCACTGCCAAGAGTATTTTCATAAAGTACTCCCCCAGTGCCAGAAATGTGCGTTTTTTTTAATTTTTTTTAATTTTTTAATTTTTCATTCAAATAAATTATCTGATTGGGTTTTTAAACCCATAATACAGTTCTACCAGTAGAGAGCAACAAATCGACACATTGATGACCTCGCTGGCTCACTCGCCCCCTCCCAAACAGGCTCACGTCACATCCGGTCATAACCGGATGTTGACATTTTCGACAATCGTTGATCGGGCTAAATTACGATGCGATACATGACTACGATGACTGATCGTCACCCAGACCAAAGAGACTAGACCTCTCCGTTCGTTTTTTATACCGTGTGAAAAACCGTGACTTTCCCTATTCTGGCCGAAAATGACCGCGGGAAAAAAATGAGAACCGGAAACGGAATCTGCGTCATGAAACCGGAACCCAATGAGTCTGAAGGAGTCAGGAAGCGAAAGTGATCATGAAAAATAAACAGAATAGCGCGACCACAGTCAAAAGTAAAAACTCGGGATTTCTCGTGCTGGCAGGGAGGGTACTCGGGAAAAACTTGGGATATCTCGGGGCGTGGCACTGAGAGAGTTAACTTGGTTGTCCTTGATTTACAAAATAACATTGTAACTAGATTTGTATTTGCAGGAATTAAAACGGTGCAATTACTGTTTATTTAATTTATTTGACATGGACGTCATAATCACATTGGAAGAACCTGATGCATTGTTTAACCCATTAAGACCTGGAACGCATCTGTGTCACTTTAGATTTATTTGGCTATTCAAAAATAGCAGATCTACAAGCTCATAGCGCGGCACCGAGTGCCGCGCTATGAGCTTGTAGATCTGCTATTTTTGAAAAATCTTGGAAAAAAAAGTTTTTCGATTTTTTTCAAAAAACTGTTAGGATTTAGAAAACATTTCCAACCACTGAATGCAAAGTCCTCGCGCCAAGCAGCACGTTGCCTCTTGATCTGCTGTTTAATGAACTTTCAACATTCTTAAATAGAACTACTGCTCACTTTGACTTGATCATTTACCCTGTGTTCTTTGTTGACTAAAGGCAACTCCGCACCAAACAGACTCGTCCAGACTATTGCAGACTACTCCAGACTGCAACAGACTGGTATTCGGTTGGCAAAAGTTACCATTTAAGTCTGTCAGCCGACTGGCCATTCATGTGCTAATTTGACTTTTAGCGTGCCAGCGTTGCCAGGTCTGCTTATTATAAGCGACTTTGGGCTTGTTTCCCTGCAAAGCCACTTAGGGATGTTCCCAGCGTTTTTTCTTCACTGACGTGCAGTGGTGTAAAGTAACTAGTACATTTACTCAAGTACTGTACTTAAGTACAATTTTGAGGTACTTTTACTTTACTGGAGTATTTCCAATTGTCTATACTTGTACTCCACAACAATTATTTGAAATGTTTAGTTACTAGTTACTTTGCAGATATAAATCATTATGAAACATACATTAACCACTTTAGCCCTATTTTGTACCTATAAGCTATTTGAAAATAGCAGATCTACAAGCTCACAACGTGTTGCGATGCACGCGTTCTGAGCTTGTAGATCTGCTATTTTCAAACATTTTTGTACTTTTACTTTTGGTACTTTAAGTACATTTTTATACCAATACTTTAGTACTTTTACTCAAGTAAATGTTGAATTCCGGACTTTTACTTGTAACAGACTCAGAGTACATCTATTGCATTCAAGCCTGGAATTTCGTCATTTTAGGGGCAAGGCCACTTGGCCTTTGGTGTTGTAATTTTTTGGAGGGCACTTTTTTGGATGGCCTTCCTGCCAGGGCAGGAAGGCCATCCAAAAAATAATAACGATTTTTAAGTCCAAAAATGATTTTTAAGTCCACGGAAATAATGCATTTAACTTGAAGGTTAAGGATGATTGTATTTTAATATATTATAAGAATAGTATAACTATCTGTGAAATATTACCCATTTATTTCACAAAATAATGTGTTGGCAAATGACCAATATTTAGTTATATAGGTCTCAATATGTCACATTCAGCCCTGGACTTCATTGACTGAAGTAGGGGTCACATTAATCACATTAGATTCACAGAATGTATTTTACCCACAAGTTATTTTCATTCAAATGAAATGTGAATGAACTTGCACTAATAATGACTTTAGTTGATTTTTCACTCTTTAAAATATAGTATTTCTTAATTATTAATAATTACTGCTTGTAGATTGGCTATTTTCACGATTTTAAATTGTTTTTAAATAATAATAAAAAAGGAACATACAAGATTTCCACCCGACAGCCATAATATATAGCCAATATATGGTTCTGTATCAGTATATGAGTCCGTTTTTGAAGATTTCATTCTAATTGGCTACTATGCCTGAATATGAATTTCATGAGCCTGGGTAGGTCACCCTGGCTTGGCGGAGATATGCCCTGTAGCACACTCCGCACAGCAGCAGCAGCAGCAGCAGGTGAAAGCAATTCACTTAATTGCTCGTTCTCTCTCCCTCTTTCCGTCTCCTCTTTCTCTCTCAATCTTTCACTCTCCCTTTTTTCACTTTTCACCTCTCTCTCTCTCTCTCTCTCTCTCTCTCTCTCTCTCTCTCTCTCTCAATCTTTCACTCTCCCTTTTTTCACTTTTCACCTCTCTCTCTCTCTCTCTCTCTCTCTCTCTCAATCTTTCACTCTCCCTTTTTTCACTTTTCACCTCTCTCTCTCTCTCTCTCTCTCTCTCTCAATCTTTCACTCTCCCTTTTTTCACTTTTCACCTCTCTCTCTCTCTCTCTCTCTCTCTCTCTCTCTCTCTCTCTCTCTCTCTCTCTCTCTCTCTCTCTCTCTCTCTCTCTCTCTCTCTGCTTTACGAGCCTATTCATGCAATGCTTGAACTCCCACTCAGAAGGACATGTTTACATACTTGCGCATTACATATTTATACATAAACACGGATGCATGTGACTCCGTCACTGGACAAATTTACACACCTGCTCCCAATCACCACAGCGCAAAAGTAGGGCAAATCAATCAATCTCTCTCTCTCTGGGAGCAACAACAAGTCAAGAAACAGTGAATGTAGGTTTTCATAGACATGGTCGCTTGTTTCTCTCACATAATCTGGCAACACCGACAGCCCTCTGTTGTCACTGCCACTGCGCTACCAGTCGGCTAAAAAGCTGAACATGTTCGGTCGGCTCTGGGTCGGCCGAAAAGGTCCCGACGGACCCCCCGACGGACCCCTAACCGACTGGCCGACGCTTCCCGAAGCCAATTCGGCCCAAAATCGGGCCGACTCAGATTGGTCTGGAGAGGGCTTAAGATTAATGGCATTTACTCTGATCTCTCTTGTAAGACACTCTGGATAAGAGCATCTGCTAAATGCCTAAATGGTAAACTGTAATTGATTGCAGTTCAAATCTTGCAGTGTGACAGTTTCTGAGAGCAATACATCAGCCTTGTGTGTACTGGCCTTTGGGCAAATTATGATATAGTGTGGTTGGCAGCGTTTCAAATGAATAATTTATGTTGCCGGGGGTGCTGTAACTTTGTCAGTCATTATCTCTAAAATATACATGTCCTAGTGTTTAAAAGTGGCATTTTGACAACAAAGGAGAACCACATGAACCCTGAATATTCAGCGAAAATAGCCAATCTACAATGTGACACAATGTTGTGAGCTTGTAGATCGGCTTGTAGATTTGGAGTGGAGGGAAAAAAGGAGGGTGCCTAGTAAAGGCCCCTGGGGGACTTCGGTCAACAGAGTATATAGGGTTAATAAAGTGGTTAAGTGATCTGCCAAATAAGCACTATCTTTAGTTTAAGTATAAGAGTAGATTTTCGAGTCCTATATTGTGCTATTCAGAGCAGTGGTCACTGAATTATGTCTGGATGTTAGGTTTGTGACGTCCACCCACCCACCCACTGTCCACCCACTGTCCACCCACTGTCCACCCACCGTCCACCCACCGTCCACCCACCGTCCACCCACCGTCCACCCACTGTCCACCCACTGTCCACCCACTGTCCACCCACTGTCCACCCACCGTCCACCCACCGTCCACCCACTGTCCACCCACTGTCCACCCACTGTCCACCCACCGTCCACCCACTGTCCACCCACCGTCCACCCACCGTCCACCCACTGTCCACCCACTGTCCACCCACTGTCCACCCACCGTCCACCCACTGTCCACCCACTGTCCACCCACAAGTACATTTTAATATAGGATAATAATAATTTGGGTTTCCCAAATTTTCTTTCAAACAACTCATTTTGAACTCAATGTCATGATGATGTCATATGTTGTTGATGTAGTATTTACCTTGTGACCCCCCCCCCCCCCCCCCCCCAGGTATAGGAGAGGACATGGTGGTAGAGACGGTGACGGTCAGTATGGTGTACATTGAGCCCAAAGCCGCAGAGCCCACCCAGGACACCACCAAAGACTTCACCCCCAAGGTGGAGACGGCCACCGTCAGAGACACAGCCAGGGACGACTCGCCCAGGAAACCGCTCAGAACAGAGGTGAGGAGGACACGTGATAAGATAGAAATGCATGTGAATACGTTTATGTGGCGCCGCTACGAATGTTGGCGTCGCTGGCGAGTGTCGACACGACACTCGCCAGAAGCTCACAACACGTCACGTTGGCCGTGGACAGTGGTGGGGAAAGTACTCTAGTAAAAGTATGATACTGTAATGTAGAAGTACTCTGTTACAAGTAAAAGTCCAGATTTTTATTTACAAAAAGTACAAAAGTATTGGTATCAAAATGTACGTAAAGTACCAAAAGTAAAAGTGCTACAATGTTTGAAAATAGCCGATCTACAAGCTCACGCTTGTAGATCGGCTATTTTCAAATAGCCTATGTATAAAATAGGGCTGAAGTGGTTCATGTATGTTTTATAACGTAATAATGTATATCTGCAAAGTAACTAGTAACTAAAGTTTTCAAATAATTGTAGTGGAGTAAAAGTACAATATTTACCTCTGAGATGTAGTGGAGTTGAAGTAAAAGTACAGACAATTGGAAATACTCCAGTAAAGTAAAAGTACCTCAAAATTGTACTTAAGTACAGTACTTGAGTAAATGTACTTTAGTTACTTTACACACCTGGCCGTGGACAGATGCACATCACCATTTCAACGGACAGAAATGAACTGTTCATTGCTGTATATGCACAGAGCATATTCAAGTTTTAAACTAGCAGTTGTGAAGCGATAGACAAGACGACTAAACATGCATAAGCAACGAGGACAGCTCTGGCGGTCTGGTGGTCCGAACCAGCATGCCAGCTACTGCAGCGAGCTGCTGTCTGCCCAGGCATCAGCGCTGATGGGGCGGAGAGACGTGCAGACGGACTCGTTGCAGGTCATTTGAAGCTTGTTTGAAAACAATCTATAACTTTTAGACCAGGGGTCTTCAACGTTTTCAGGCCAAGGAACCCCTAGCTGAGAGAGAGATGAAACGGGGACCCCCTACTCTATATTGTATAAAATTGTGTTTCAGATTAAAGTTTTTTTTTTTACTTAGTCTGCTCTTTTTTCCCTCTACACCCATAGCCTCTTTGCCAAAAATAGCCGATCTACAAGCTCTCAACGCCTCGCAGCGCGAGGCGTTGAGAGCTTGTAGATCTGCTATTTTCGGCTAATGGTCCCCTCAGAAAAGGAATTCTAGGGTTCAAGTGGTTAATGTAAAAAAATTAAATCCTATCACACAAAGATTTGGCGGACCCCCTATAGTAGCTCTGAGGACCCCCTAGGGGTCCCGGACCCCCTGTTGAAGACCCCTGTTTTAGACGATAAATAATTAATGTAGTCACTTAATATTTATTATTTTGCCATCCACAGCTGCTATTTAGAAAAACGAAACAAAATATGCTCCTCTCCATACAGTCCATTTTTTCCACAACAAGCAGTCACACACGCTGACACGTGAGTGACAGCTGTCACTCATAACGTCGGCAGCTGTCACTCATAACGTCGGCAGCTGTCACTCATAACCTCGCCCAATCATTGCTTTTAGCGTCTTGCTTAGCTTCGACACTCTTAGCTTCGACACTTTTGTATCTGAACAGGGCGTGATAAATATCCTCTGACTGAGACCCTGGGAGTGGTGAAGTAGTAATTACGCTGCCAGTGCCAGGGTTAAGGCTATGTTCCCTGGTCGGATAGTAGCATTCTGTGATATTATGAGATTACGCAACATAAAGTGATCCGTGACTCGGCGCGGCGGAGGAGACGACCCAGCAGCGGCGTTATCAAATCCCCTCTTAATGCCAAGAGGCCTGAGGTTTGTTCCCGGGGATAAAGATCAAGTTGGTAATCGTCGCACATTACGAGCGGATTATGTCTCGGTCAGAGTCATAATCTCCGTATTCATGGACCCATCTCAGATCAGCCTATATACGCCGGACTCCTTACTGGACTGTGCTCACCACTTGCGTTGTGTGCTGCTACATCTGTTTAGGATTTGTAGTCAAGATCTCCACCCCCCGTTAAGCCAAGCCAGAAGACACTCAGAGCTCCTTCCAAGATTTTTTTTTCTCTGCCTCTGTCCCTACTTCCTTGGCCTAAAAAAAAAAAAAAAACTGGTTCGGTTCCATGTTGATTCTTTGTTCCCTTCACTCATCTCCTTGCCAAACCATAAAACGCATGGGCTCAGATCCTTTTTTGCGCCTTTGCTTTCCTTTCTTTGCCCCTTGCATTGATAAGCTGGGTCTCTGGCAGAGTTCCATTTCATCCCTCCAACCTCCCCTACGAGCCTCATGGACAAATCATTGGGGCAGTCTGGAATAGCTCCATTTTGTTCTCATCCACCCCCCTTGGACAGGCCTATACATATGACTGGCTGTAGGCCACGGTTTAGTCCCCTGGATGTGTTACTTACTAGACCCTCCAGCTGAGTCAGCGGAAATTGGACGGATGCCATTTTGAACCTTTTCCTTGCTATTTTATTCCCTCGTTGTGTTCTCCTCATTATTACACAGTCCTTATCATACCCGAAAAGTACTGCTGAGCAATGGTGGAAAAAGTACTCAAATGATTTACTTTAAGTAAAAGTACCAATACTGCAATATAGAAATACTCTGTTACAAGTAAAAGTCCAGAATTCAAAATGTTGCTTGAGTAAAAGTGCAAAAGTATTGGCATCGAAATGTACTTAAAGTACCAAAAGTAAAAGTACTCAAATGTTTGAAAATAGCAGATCTACAAGCTCACAACGCGTTGCGATGCGACGCGTTGTGGGCTTGTAGATCGTCTATTTTCAAATAGCCTATGTATAGAATAGGGCTAAAGTGGTCAATGTATGCTTCATAATATCATAATTTATATCTGAAAAGTAACTAGTAACTAAAGTCTTCAAATGATTGTAGTGGAGTAAAAGTGCAATATTTGCCTCTGAGATGTAGTGGAGTGGAAGTAAAAGTACAGAAAATGGGAAATACTCCAGTAAAGTAAAAAAAATCCTCAAAAGTGTACTTGAAGTACAGTACTTGAGTAAATGTACTTAGTTACTTTACACCACTGCTGCTGAGTTAATGCTGTATTCATCTCCCCAGCTCCTTTGAACAGGCAGACAAGTGTGACGGTGATTTTGAAATGTGAAAATGTAAACTCTCCCTCCCACTCACTATTTACACCTCTATCTCTCATTCTCACCTTCCTCTACCTTGACTTCCTCTTTGATTTTTTTTACATCCGTATACTCACTTCCTCCTCTGTCCCCCCCCCAGGCCCCGGTAGCAGCTACAGAGGACATGCGTAGGAACCAGATGACCAGTACCACCAGTGCCCCCGGTTCGCCCCAGGAGCCCATCGAAGTCCGCTCTGAAAACCTCTTCCAGAGAACAGAGGTTTTAGCCGGTATGTACCTACTGCAAGGCCCCGCCCCCCCCCCCATAGCAGTGGTTCTCAACCATCTTCATGTCAAGGACCCCCCAGTGGTGGAAAAAAGTACTCTGTTGTTTTACTTTAAGTAAAAGTATCAATACTGCAATGTAGAACTACTCTGTTACAAGTAAAAGTCCGGAATTCAAAATGTGCTTGAGTGAAAGTACAAAAGTATTGGTATCAAAATGTACTTAAATGACCAAAAGTAAAAGTACTAAAATGTTTGAAAATAGCAGATCTACAAGCTCACAGCGCTGTGAGCTTGTAGATCGGCTATTTTCAAATAGCCTAGGTATAAAATAGGGCTGAAGTGGTCAATGTATGTTTTATACTATACAAATGTATATTATCTGCAAAGTAACTAGTAACTAAAGTTTTCAAATAATTGTAGTGGAGTAAAAGTACAATATTTGCCTCTGAGATGTAGTGGAGTAGAAGTAAAAGTACAGACAATTGGAAATACTCCAGTAAATTAAAAGTACCTCAAAATTGTACACAAATAACGATTTTTAGCAACCTCTGCTGGTCACTACCGTCACTGCATACAATTTCCGTAGTCCTCGATTACCCAGAATTCCATTTGTTTTCACCGGAAGCCGGAAGCGTTTCAAAAAGCGTTCTTTTAATTGTTTTATACTATCTGCGGATCGTTTCTCTTAGCCAGTGGAGCATTAGTTACCATGAGCTGTGCTTTCTTTTTCTGTTCTTTTTCGATCTTCCAATCCTACATTCTCTTAAAATCAGCGTGAGGTTCCTTTTTGTTATTAGCGCGGTAGTTCCTGGCCAAACAGGAAACCGTTGCGGTAGTTCCTGGCCAAACAGGAAACCAGTGCATTTCCGCCTCCGTTTTCCGGCCACATGGCGTCATTTTCCCGGGAAAGTCCCCCCCGACAGCGTTCAATAGAAAATATATAAATAAAAGGCTTCCGGGGGTGAAATTCATGGAGTGGGTGTTGTGAAACTTTTGCCACTCACAAAAGATATACAATTTAACTTTAGTTTTGTTGAAAACGTTACCTAGTATTACTTTAAGTACAGTACTTGAGTAAATGTACTTAGTTACTTTACACCACTGAGGACCCCCAAATTGATATGTATTTGGCCGTTGACCCACATCTGAAAATATAGAAGATTTGTGTATTTTTTTTGTGTAAAAGACAATATTCCAAATGTTGTCATTTGTTTATCGGCAGTGCAATTGATGGGTTTGCTAGTTTGACATAATTGTAGCAGTGGCATTGGTACAGCTGGTGTTAAACGAGGTAGCTTACGATTCCCAGGTTCATCTGGGAATCGCAAGGTTCTCAGTTCAATCCCGGCCCCTCTTGGCATTGTGTCGCAGTATAAACCCTAGCTCCGACGGAACCTCTCCCTCCGCTGTATAGCTCCGAGATGAGGTTCCTCGTTTGTTTCTGCCGTTTGCGGTAGACATTGTCGCACATTTTCCACTTTACATGTTGTCTTACCCCTTTCTGCACATCGTATCCAAAAAGTTAAGCATTTCCGCCACTCTCTCAGATGTTTTAAGTTCTAGCGGACCATAAAAGCTATCCAACGAGTTGAAGAAAGTATTTAATTTGCCTCGGTCTTCATCCGGTTACATGTTTTTAAGACATTGCGCAAGAGTTGCGCCCGTAGAGATAACATTACTGATTCCCCTACTGGTCAAATGTTGAATTGCATCTTCTAATGCAAAATATTATGGAACCGGATGAAGACCGAGGCAAATTAAATACTTTCTTCAACTCGTTGGATAGCTTTTATGGTCCGCTAGAACTTAAAACATCTGAGAGAGTGGCGGAAATGCTTTACTTTTTGGATACGATGTGCAGAAAGGGGTAAGAAACACGTAAAGTGGAAAATGTGCGACAATGTCTACTGCAAACGGCAGAAACAAACGAGGAACCTCATCTCGGAGCTATATAGCGGAGGGAGAGGTTCCGTAGGGGCTATATGCTTGGGAGGGGTGACAATCACATGTTTAATTCCAGGTATGAGACAAAGATAGGGCTCGCAACTCACTTTTGTGCTCCAGGTTTTATTCAAACAAAACAGCTGATGATACGACGTTTCGACCCTTTCGGTCTTTTTCAAGTATAAACAAGAAAGCAGGAAATGACCTCTTTTTATACAGAAATGAATGATTTTGGTTCCCAGCCCCACCTGGTGATCAGGAGCCAGTTGCACCACATCACACTAAGTAGAACTTAGTGTGAGGTGGTGCAACTGGCTCCAGGGGCGGTACCAAGACTTAATAAACATTTTATCAAAAGACAACACTTCATCTTTTACATTTTTTTACAAAATATTTTTAGAACATTTTCTTGATTGTTTCGACAGTTTTTTTTAGAAAAAGGCTTTAGTAGAAAGATAAGTTTTAAAAACAGTAGACTCTATTCATTTGATCAACAGACAGACAATAAGGTCTATGCTTAATACCTGCTGACAAACATTTTTCAAAAAATATTCCTCAAAAAAATACTTTTCAGAACATGCATTTCTCAAAAAATACTCCTTAAAAACGATATATCTTCCAGGTATGTACAAATGTACTTGGACAATGACTCTACCTTTCCATTTCCCCCAAAGGACTAAAAAGATGGGCCTTCGTTGCATTAGTTTTCCAACTCAGTCTAGCGTGTGCCCTAGCCAGTGTGTATGTTGTACTCCAAATAAAGGGGAAGAAGGAAGTGATATTTGTTTGCTGGTTAGATACGGCTGCGAGCGCTAATGCATTAGTCAAATTCGTACATTGTCAGCAGAATATTGGTGACACACCCACAGCGATGGGTTTAGGCTCTTAATACTTGGGAAATCTCTGCGCTGCCGGGTTATTTCATTAGCACCTGCATAGAACTGGAGGAAAAAAAACGTGGTGGGTAGTTATCGGCCGGGTGTGCGGTTTCACCATCCTCAAACTAGAGGTCGGGTTCACCAGAGGCAACTTGCAAAACTATTTTTCTTTCTCAGCAAAGGTGGAATTCTTGGAGTTGGTACATTCGAAACAATTGCTAATTAATTGAGCCTCTTTGTATTGCAGATGAGGTTGTTACATTTTTTACACATTTTGGTTACATGCTACAGTAGTTTTACTGCCAGAGCTATTGCACAGATCTATTACTTATCTATCATCTATTATGAGAAGTTGGATGCTAATATGGCGTGTATGAAATTTTCATTATATCTTCCATGTGGTTCCCAAAGCACATCATGGAAATACCATCTTCAGTTTGGTGCTCTGTCAGTGAAATTCACAACTTTTATTATGCCGTAGTTTCTCAGAGGCCAGCCTTCTAGAAGTGCGTTAACACGCAACACACCGCCTTTGCTGTGCATTGTTGTGAGCTTGTAGATCTTAGCCGAATGTTCACCCCCAAATATGGAGGGATGCTTGGGTTCATGTGGTTAAACATGGCGTTTACCTTCTAATGTATCTCAAATTCCTATGTCTTACTATACAGTGTGTCAGTATATCTCTGTCTGTGAACAGATCAGTGTTAGAACCCTAGACAGTAAGTCCTACCATCTCCACTCCTCAAAATAATTGCTTTGAATAAATCCGACAGGCATCTGTGGAACCTGCTAGGGTTCACGGTGCGGTGGCTGTTCCTCACTTCTATTCAAATATGCAAGAACTGATCGGACTCCAAATTGCTGCGTTTTCCCCCACACGTCGCAGACAGAAATTGATTGGCACTTTGTTATGATATCCATCTGGCGTTTGCTATCTGCGTAAACGGGGACAAATCAGGACACCGCAGATGAGAACTCATCCCAAATATCTCTCTCTCTTTCTCTCTCTCTCTCTCTCTCTCCCTCCCTCCCATTTACATGCTTTGATTTAACCTTTTGTTTATTGCTGTTGGATTGAGAAAAATTGCAACAAGCCTTAACTGGATTTATATAATGTTTGGGAACGATAACTTCGATACGTTTTATTCGTTGTGAAGCTCTCTCTCAAAAGGTCTGCGAGGTTCACTAACTTTTTGTCAGTTGTTTTGAATTATGGCAGCGTTGGTCTCTGCACTGCCAAGGCTGTGTCGCTTACATGGAATGCAGAGGATTACACAAGTAAATCTTATGGATCATGAGACCCTGTGCGTAGAAACAAACCTCGTTCACGTCCCTCCCCATCTACTTTTGAAAAATGTGTCTTGCGCCGTAAAATACTGAGTGTTACGGGTCCATTTGGTTACATTCGTACGCTTTTCTGAGTTACAAATGGATAAATTAACACATCTTAATGTGTACTTGTTGATAACCAAATAACCCGTAATGTCCCTATTCTGGGCATGTCGTAATAAGCGAACATTTGGTGAAAATAGCGGATCTTCAATCTCACAGTGCGTCGCAACGCACTGCGTTGTGAGCTAGTAGGTCGGCTATTGGAGAGATTTGTTGTAGAGGGAGAAAAGAAGGGGGCCAAGTATAGACCCCTGGCGGACTCCGGTCAACAAAAGTATTAAAGGGTTTAAGTGGTTGAAGGGAAAGTTTGGTTTTGGGGTGATTTTACTATTCTTTTCTGCCTACCAGGAGTTAGACACACTCGTGGATAAACCCAAGGTTTTGAAAAGACAACGTGTCAGAACGTGTTAGGCTTGTCTTCTTCCAATAAAAAAAAGAGCATTAAATCATTTTAACAGTGTATTCTAGGGAGTTGCTGTCATCCCATGACATGGGATCCATTTTGCAATCTTGATTTCTCTTTTGGCAAACACCCTTGTCCTGAAAATAGCTGTTTTCATGGTGGCGGCACACTAATATGACATGAAGTCACCTTTGTTTTGTTTTATGTCTACGTGTAGTTTGAAGGTATTTTGAATAGTGAGGTTAGCCTAGCTTAACCTAATTCCTGGGTGTCAATGGGATAAAGTAGCAGCTTCTCTCGAAAGTAGGGAAATAGACCTTCTCCAGATCCAAACTGATCGTTTAATACTTTGTAGTCGTTCCGTCTATACTCCCACAGACCCAGGAATTGAGCTAAACTACACTAAGCTCACTGTTCAACATAAATTCATATTGCATGCAGAGACATGGAAACAAAGGTATCCATTAGTTTGCCTAACTCTGGGTAAGTAGCAAAAATAGCAAAAATAAGTGTTCTTAAAGTAGATTTTGACACAAAGAAAATTGCTTGTATCAGCTTTAATCTAGTTTATTGTTTATGCTACTACTACAGTATGTACTCACTGCAGTGCTGGTAGCTGGAGGTTAGCATTTGGACCGATGCCAGGCTCTGTACCTATGGGGCCACGGGGCCACTCAACATGTGGAAAGCTAAAGTGGGGCAGAGGGCAGGTTGTTGTGCAATGAGAGACTCTAAACAGATTAGTAAACTATGGAGCACCTCGTAACAGGCCTAATTTGGGAGGAAATTGATGTAAGCTCATGTAGGGAATTAGTCAGGAGAAACAGAGATGCCTTTGGGGGGCCATAGAGAAAGCCAGATTTTATAATATGAGCTGGCTGGGTTTCATTTAGGGTTCCCTTGATGTTACTTTGCTGTTGGTTTGTCCTCTGCCGACATTATAACCTCTGTTTCTCTCTCTCTCTCCCTTCTTTCTCTCTCTTTCTATACCTCTTCACCTCCATCCCTTCTCAGCTGTCATCGCGGGCGGAGTGATTGGCTTCCTGTTTGCCATCTTCCTCATCCTCCTCCTCGTTTACCGCATGAGGAAGAAGGACGAGGGCAGCTACGACCTGGGCGAGAGGAAACCCTCCGGAGCAGCCTATCAGAAGGCCCCAACCAAGGAGTTTTATGCATAGAAGCCCCGCCCCCCTCTCGCCACCATGATTGACAAATCAAAAGTGATAGTCGAATGACAGTCCACGACAACGACAAACCCTGTTCAAACACGACAAGAAAAACAACAAATGTCACAAAGTTATAAAGTTGATTGAGGAAAAATAACATAAAGGAAAGCTTTTGCATAGAGTATTGTAATTAAGACCTTTTCTTTCTCCTTTTTTTTTTTTAATGAAAGCCAAGCATTGCTTATTTTATGGCAAATCTGTGTATTTAAACATTTTTGTGTATTATTTGAAACGGCTGAAAAACAAAAACAAAAAACAAACAGGATCTGTAACGTTGAAGAAACCGGTCACATCTGTCTTCTGTCAAAGGAGCTTTTCTTAGTCGCTGACTACTTTTTAACTGTAGCAGTATGTTATTTGTAAAGAAACATTTTAAAAGTGGAAATAATTGAATATAATTATTCTGTATCAATCCTACTTCCTTTTTTCTTCTTTTTTTTGTCCTAGCATGTCTGATGTTGATCTCTAAAGGTGTATTTCATTAATTTATCTTTTTCTCTGATGTTTAAAAAAAAATGCCTTTGTAGTTTTGATGAAGCTCTTTTGTCTTCACATTAATGCTGATAACGTTCAATGTAAATGTTCTCCCTTCAGGTTGCAATGTTTATTTTATTTCTTTTTTTGTTTTGTCTTGTCGCTCTCACACCAGTTTTTAGTGAAAGGTGAGCATTTCACTTTGTTCATGTTTGTTTGTTCTCTTTTCAGTGTACCTCATGGTCATAAATCAGCATTTCTTTACGGCAGCATATTATGCGTATACCCAGGAATCGGTCTTAAAAAGCTAAGCTGTGTCAGGGCTCGAGAAAAATCGCAAAAGACTTTGGCTTCGGCTTCGGGCTCTGTGTCTTGCAGCCATTTTTCGTTGTTTTTTCTATTTAATTGCATTCGACGTTGTATTGCACATCCACACTGCATCGCTTTCCTGCCGGTACCAATGCAGCTCTGGGTGTATGTAGCGTTTGTGGGGTTAACTTTGTTTTTGGCCCGTGGCTTTGGCCCTCAGCCACCTCCCTGATGTGTGTGTGTCCCTAGTTTTCTCTGACTGCCTCTGCACACCAAGTCACATTCTCCCCCTCTCCCCCCCTCTCGGTGGCACTCTCATTTTTTTGTAATCAGATTGGAGCACGGCCCGTTGAGTTGTCGCCCCCCCCTTCCCCTTTTTTCGCACTCAGCCATGTGGAGCCACCCACCCAGCCCGTCGGCTCGCGAGCAAAGCCATCCAGCCCCCTAGAGACTGGTGTTATTGTCTGAGTCCCTGTGCTGATGCTTTTGGCCAAGAGATCCCTTTCATCGGAAGCCTGCTATAATGTGCTACCGCCTGGAAACACAGCAGACAGATCTACCCAATTACAAAGCACATACCTCTGTGGCACGGCCACGCCACGATTCTCGACTGGCGACGTGTTTGATAGATATAAACAATAAGGCTGTCGCTGGGGCTGTCCCCGGTGATCAGTGGTAGGCGTTGAAAATGGTCTCGCGAGACACTGTTGCGGTCCTGTCGAGGTGTTTTCAGTCGAACGTGTTTGTGGTCAGCACATTTCAAAAGGAGCGTCAGGCCAGTATGTGATACTCGCCCTGCAGCTTTGCAGGTGACCCCGTTTGCTACGCCCCGTCGCGTCTTTAAGAAGAAGCCCGGCGATAGCGCACATGATGATGATGATGATGGCCAGGTTGTATACCACAGGAGACATCGGGTTGGCTTGTGCACGTGCCATTCTGCATCCCAAGATTGAAACAAAACGGAACGGAGGGGCACGCAAATGACCAGCAGACAAAAGCGTTGACGCCACATTATAGGACCTGCCGTCTTGTTGTCGGGGCCTGCCACCCTCTTGTTTTAACGTATTCTCCATTCTACGTGACCTCGCTAAAGAATAGAAACGCGTAAATATCCAGCAGGTTGTGTGAAGTTGCCTTTTTTATTTTTTTTTGTTCAAATGTACAGTAATGTAAAGTAGGTATAGATGCTATCGTCATCTAAACTCGTAACACACGACCGTCACAAGGCCATTCACTCTTCCACGCCAACTTCTTCCTTCTCCCTCATCTCGTCAAGCTCTTCCTCATCTGCTGTCCTCCTCCGTTCTTCACCCTCTGCTCGCAAACCCCCTCCTCTCTCTCTCTCTCTCTCTCTCTCTCTCTCTCTCTCTCTCATCCTGTCATTGTATAAACTAAGGTACTCGACTACAGGAGCAAAAAACCCAAAGACTCAACAATATTTCCATTCCCACCATCGCCTCATTCTGTACTGTACGTTCATACAGTAACCCACCACCTCCATCGCCTCATACAGTCCCCCACCCCCATACTACCCCCCCCCCCCCCCCCGGCCACGTCTCTGCTCTTATTGGTTCATTCTTTCCTTGATCTCTTATTCCCTGAATATCCTCTTCTTTTTTTTTTGCTTTTTATGTCTATTAGAGACATGGCCATTGAGTCCAATTGCTTATTAGTATATGAAAAGATATATTATATATATAAAAAATGTATATTCACAAATGTTTTAAACCTTCAAAGTGCCTACCATTTGGAGATGTACTCACTCTATAGGCGAGTGGGTGAGACGGGTGCGTACACAAGGCGGGGTGGAAAACGACTTGACTGGCATTCTGTAAGCACGGATGACTGTAAATGGTAACTTTTTTTTAGTCTTACAAAAGCTGACAGTATTGTACCTATAAGTTGAAACAACACTACTGAATAAACATTGTGGCCTAATATCCATCTCCTCGTCTCCTCTTGTTGTGCGTCACGTGTCTCCTTACTGCCTTTTGCTATCTACTCAACCACTTGACCCATTAAGGCCTGAGGTTCCGATTCTACACAATGTCTTCTAAATCCTAACAGTTTTTTGGAAAAAACGTATGTTTCTATGTCAGTGGTTTTCAAACTTGTATATGTATGTGGCCGCGGACCCCCATCTCAAAATATGTTGTTCCAGGGACCCCCAGAAGCAAAGATTTGAGTTACAAATGTTCGCTTTGAAAATATATATATTCAAAGATTTGCACAAATGTTGTACATTTTTCAAAAATAGCAGATCTACAAGCTTGTAGCGCTGCACTCGGTGCCGCGCTATGAACTTTACTTTACGAGTGTGCACTGGCCAAGAGAAGAGGCAAATAAATGTTACACAGCTCTGCATTATGAATATGAACATTATTGTCATTATCACTACACTAATGTTTGGAGTGTGTGTGTGTGTGTGTGTGTGTGTGTGTGTGTGTGTGTGTGTGTGTGTGTGTGTGTGTGTGTGTGTGTGTGTGTGTGTAGGCCTACTATATTCCACTGTAGACCTATGACCCTATGACTTGGGATGTTTTCCAATACTGTAAAGTATTATGTTCTCTACCCATTACTTATAATGTATGATATTGACCCTGGTTGAGGATTGACAGGGGATTATCAGTGTAGAGATTAGAAATCTTCATGTGCTTATGGGTCCCATCATATCATTTTAGCGTGCTAATCTGACCCAGTTACAGGAGGAGATTAGCGCGGCAACGATGGGGATTAATTGTGTGCAGGATTTGAGGGTCGCTGGTAAACCTCAAATTGCACGCCTCAGCGTGGTGGGAGGAGAAACAGCCAGTGGTGGAAAGATAATGATAATGATAATGAATTTATTTATATAGCACATTTCCAGACAAGTCACAAAGTGCTTTACAGAGCAGAATAAAAAGAACAATCATGATAAAACTTTGGATAGAAGCTGTTACAGACGATAAAGCAAGTGGCATACATACATACAGATATACTCAAATAAAACAAAAATGACAGTAAAATTTAAGAAAAGGCCTTAGTAAAGAGATAGGTTTTCAGAAGAGTTTTAAAAGATGATACTGAATTTGCACGTCTTAGGGTGACAGGTAGGGCGTTCCAGAGCTTGGGGGCCCGGACTGAAAAAGCTCTTCCACCCTTTGTGATGAGCTGGGGTGTGGGGGTCTCCAGGAGGGCTTTATCCGAGGATCTGAGGCTGCGTACAGGCCTATAAGGTTCCAGCATGGCAGAAATGTAAAAGGGGGCCTGTCCATTCACGGCTTTAAAGGTCATAAGTAAAATCTTAAAATCAATTCTAAAATTAACAGGTAACCAGTGAAGAGCAGCTAAAATGGGGGTGATATGGTCACGTTTCTTGGTGTTGGTTAAAATTCTAGCAGCTGAGTTTTGGACTAATTGGAGACGTGATATTGATTTTTTGGAGAGGCCTGAATATATGGAGTTACAATAATCTAAACGAGAAGAAATAAAAGCATGGATCACCTTTTCTAAGTCTGCAGGTGTCAGGAAGCTTTTTACTCTGGCTATGTTTCTTAGTTGAAAGTAGCAGGTTTGAACAGTGCGTGTCACTTGGGGATTAAAAGTGAGGCCAGGGTCAAAGAGCACACCCAGATTACGGGCCACCTCCTTCACATTCGGGGAAAGGCTACCGAGCTCTGAAACAAAGTGTTGTGTAGAATTTGGGGGACCAAAGATAATAATTTCAGATTTTGTCTCATTGAGTTCTAAGAAATTGTTTGCCATCCAGTCCTTGATATCGGAGAGACAAAGCAAGAGATTGGACAGATTTCCTGTAACGCCGGGTTGTAATGGGATATATAATTGTGTGTCGTCTGCATAGCTGTGAAACTGAATGTTATGTTTGCGGATAATATTGCCAAGGGGTAGCATGTAAATAGAGAACAGGAGGGGGCCTAGTATCGATCCTTGCGGTACCCCACATGTGAGGGGGACTGGAGGGGAGGAGGCTTCCCCGATCACCACTGAAAATGATCTGTCTTTTAGGTATGAGCGAAACCAGTTTAAGGCTGCTCCTTCCATGCCAACCCAGGATTCTAAGCGATTGATTAAAATAGAGTGGTCAACTGTATCGAAAGCCGAGCTTAGGTCAAGGAGGATTAAAATTGAACAGTTGCCAGTGTCCGCCGCAAGCAATAGATCATTTGTAACTTTTAAAAGAGCGGTCTCTGTGCTGTGGAGTGAGCGAAAACCAGACTGAAAAATCTCAAAAATACTGTTAAAATTCATAAAATCAAGCAGTTGAGTGGACACAATCTTTTCTAAAATTTTTGATAAAAATGGGAGTTTAGAAATTGGTCTAAAATTGTTTAAAATCATGGGGTCCAGTGAAGGTTTTTTCAGCAGCGGTTGGACCAAGGCAGTCTTAAAACTTGATGGAAAATAACCAGTGGACAGAGAACAGTTAATAATGGCTAATGTATCTGGACCTACGGTAAGGAGGATTTCTTTAAAAAATCTGGTGAAAAAAGAAAGAGTACTCAAATGTTTTACTTAAGTAAAAGTATCAATACTGCAATGTAGAAGTACTCCGTTACAAATAAAAGTCTGGTGTTAAAATGTACTACTAGTAAAAGTACACAAGTATTGGTATCAAAATGTACTTAAAGTACCAAAAGTAAAAGTACTGAAATGTTTGAAAATAGCAGATCTACAAGCTCACAACGCGTCGCATCGCGACGCGTTGTGAGCTTGTAGATCGGCTATTTTCAAATAGCCTAGGTATAGAATAGGACTTAAGTGGTTAATGTATGTTTTATAATGTAATAATGTATATCTGCAAAGTATTTTCAAATAATTGTAGTGGAGTAAAAGTACAATATTTGCCTCTGAGATGCAGTGGAGTAGAAGTAAAAGTATTGGAAATTGGAAATACTCAAGTAAAGTACAAATACCTCAAAATTGTACTTAAGTACAGTACTTGAGTACATGTACTTAGTTATTCCACCACTGGAAACAGGCAGTGGGGACACAAACGTCTATGAATCCCCCTGGAAGAGGGCAGAAGTGATGCTCAGTTGGTTAGTGCACACAAAAACGCATATGGCTATTTGAAAATAGCAGATCTACAAGCTCACAACATGTTGCATCGTGAAGCGTTGTGAACTTCTCATCTGCTATTTTCAAACATTTTAGTACTTTTACTTTTGATACTTTAAGTACATTTTCATACCAATACTTTTGTACTTTTACTCGGCTTGGCTTTTCTAGTCTGATAGGGTTGATTCAAGAGGGCTCACGTGATATTTTGAACGCTGTGTCTTCCCAATGGGTTCATCCATACTAGAAAGGGATAGCCCCTGAAAGACTTACATGTGTGAGAAAAACATCTTGTGATACCCCTCTTGAAGACAAGAGAACAGATAGGAGACATGCACACAGCTGTCCCTCGTAAAAAAATATCCTATAGGATTTTAATTAATAGAATCTTGTAGGATGATGACATTTCCAGTGTTCCAATAGAATTCCTATAGGATTATAAAATTCCTATAAGAATCCTATTTTCCAATGTTCCAATAGAATTCCATAGGATACAGGATTCTATATTAATTCCTATAAGAATCCAGTATGATTTCTGTCACCTCTTTCATAATCTTAATGAAATCCTATTGAAATATGTTCCCTGGTGGAAATGTTACTGGATGTGGCCCAATAGAACTAAGAGCCAGCACTTATTTGAGTTTGAGAAAAACTGTTCTTTAAACCAGTGGTTCTCAAACCTTTTCATATCAAAGACCCCATCATGGACATCATGTAAACTATATTTATACAATAGCCTAATTGACACATTCAAATTCCAAATACAATACACACTGTGGTAAACAAGCAAGGACTACTTCCTCTAGAGACTGGCGGAGGGACCGACTATCTACCTGAGGCGGATCACACAACACTGTCTGAGACAATGGTCTGAGGACCAGAGAACTCCTGACAGTATTCGCGCCATTTTTGAAAATATTCTGACTGGTTCCTGTCAAATGTGAACGCAGCTTGAGACCCCGATGAGAACCAGTGATTTTCTGCATCTAGAAGAGGTGGGTTTTTATGTTTTCTTTAAGCAGTAGTCTATATTTATTTACATGATGTAGTAGCACTGGCAGCCAGTAGGCTATTCGTTTTTTATTTCATTCTACTCTTTTCGCTCGACGCCACGTCGCCAGCCACCGTTGGACCAGGTGCGTCTCGAGTGACGTCTTGCTTACTTGCTAGAGTTAAACATTAGTTTGTTAATGTATTGTCCAGCGGACAGAGCGGACATAACAACGAGTCTTGATTCAACGATGTGTGTGTGTGTGTGTGTGTGTGTGTATGGGCGTGCGTGCGTGCACGCGCATGTGCATGTAGCACGAGTGCTTGCCTTGCGTGCGTGAGAGAGAGTGTACACTACTACACTGCATGAACCTAATGTTCAAAACTCGGTTTGGTGTGTCTGCTGACTAGACTCTGCTCTGTCAACGAAGTGTGTGTGTGTGTGTGTGTGTGTGTGTGTGTGTGTGTGTGTGCGTGTGTGTGTGTGTGTGTGTGTGTGTGTGTGTGTGTGCTTGCGTGCGTGCGTGCGTGCGTGCTGCGAGACGGAGTGTGCATTGCCGTGAATATTGTGCCTTATTGTGTGAATGCATTGATATGACCTGGGGGCGGGGTCATCATGGGGTTGTTCTAGGATAAAGCTGTCCGTTGTTGTTCTTTAATGTTATTTTATCTGAATGTGCCTCTTTCTACTCTTTGTATAGAATAAGGTCAGTAAGTAAGTCCCAATGCTCTATGTCATATTTGTCCAGCAGCACTTTATGCAGAGAGAGCATCCTGCCTGTGTGGTTCTCAAAGTGGGGTAAGGGGACCCCCAGGGTTCTTGAATCTTGAGGGAGTTCCAGGGGGTCCACAGCAAAATGAGGAACACTTTAACCCCTTTAACCATATTTTATACTTAAAGGACAACTTAAAGGACAACATTTTTTTTGACAACCACGGTTTAAGTTTGAGCTTGTAATTAAAGTAAATAAAAGATGAGTGTTAAAACATTTTCATTTACTGCTTTCTATAGTTTTCAGCAATTTTCACGATCTTTTTTTACAGTGGGCGGGGGCATTCGGGCAGGTGGCTAAATATGTCTTTTATTTTTTACACAATAACTCGGCGATTTCTTTAATATTATTCACAGTAGCCCTTCTAGCCCCCAATAACTCACATCTGGCCATCAAAGACCAGACCACGGGACCTTTTTTATTGTGTTAAAAAATACCTATTTAGCCACCTGCCCGAATGCCAATACGCAAATACACAAATATTCTCTATTTGGGGTCCCTGCTGGCACAACATCTTTTCATATATAATGGGGGTCGGGTCTGCGACCAAATAAATGTAAATATGGCGGTCCTGGACATGAAAATGTTTGAGAACCAGTGCACTAGGTCAGGAAACATGCTGGAGGGGGTGGCGAGGCAGAGCACCAATAGGAAGGAAGGCCCTCTCTATTGTACATCTCTGTGTGTAACAAACAAACATTACCCATTGCCTCTATTTCCCTCTGTGTCAACTTGCGTTGCATAAGTTAAGTTTGTGCACCCAATGCTACGCCGGTGTGTGTGTGTGTGTGTGTGTGTCAAAGTGCAGCGAGGATTTATACACCTCAGAATGCACGGCGCTGTGCTTGTGTTTGCCTAGGGGTTACGCAAAGGGGTCAGCGCGTATTTACGATAGGGGTAGAAGAACATAAATTCATGGTTCTAACAGAAGATGGATGTTGTTTAAAATAAAGAACGCGTCTCAGCGTATTTCTCCTCTGTCTTCCTGCCTCTCCCTCTGATACAACTTTGTCTGCCGTGGCCGAAAAACAGAGCTAATTCAATAACAGCCGGACACCGACTTAACAACATCGACTGTTGGTCAGGGCCAAACCATGCAGAAACGTCAAGGAAATGGCGGCCAAGTTAAACAAGCTGTCAGGCCTCATAAGGGCTCGTGGCTGACAGCTAAGCCTGGGTTCGACTGGACACGTAGCACCTCACTGAACCAGACACACAGCACAGCGTAGGGCTGGGCGATGTGACTTCAAATCAGTATCATGATTATTTCAAACATTTGCCTGAATTATGATTAACATATTTTTTTAAATAGTGAAAATAGCAGATCTACAAGCTCACCGCTGGCTATTTTCACTATTTTTGTATTTGTGTTATGAGTACATCCACACAGAATGCGAATAAAGTCCCAAACCGTGACAGAGTCTATAGCAGAACAAAACACAACACAGATACACACGCAAACACACAAAAACACCTGCCACCTGGGCAGATTGTGCCTGGCACAAATACGTTTTTAAAAAAAGGAGAAAAAAACTAGTATAACTCTGCTTAATCCAAGACCGGAAACGCATCTGTGTCATTTTAAGATTTCTTTGGGCTATTCAAAAATAGCAGATATAGCGCGGCATAAATAAATAATTGTATTCAGAATCGGAACAAGGTTGATTTTTTAAATTGTGAACAAAGGCATCAACCTGAATGAGGAATATGAAGTATGAATGAACCATCAACTATATTATGAACAGTTTAGTTTTGTTGTTTTTGTACTGTTTATTCGTCACGCCCTGCCCTGGTGTGTAAAGACGTGAATAGTTCTCAAATGGTGTAACGGTTCAAACGGTGTGGGTTCTAGGAGGAAAGGAAAGGCTTGGCTCCGCCTGTGATTGGCAGAGGTGTGGCAGGCTTAGCGAGGCGTTAAGCGCACCTGTGTGAGCAGCTCTATGAAGAAGGCATGGTGGATTAGTCACAGGTCCTTACCTCTCTTTTGAGATTTGTTTTGGAATAACAACCGTTGGATTTGTAACCTCCACCCCCCACATCCACCTTAATCACCTGAACAAATCGCCTGAGCAAATCAAGCAAATCAAACAAAATCAAGTTTTTGACACTCGACTATGTCCACGTCAAGGTGAAGCTGAAAATCGACCTGCATGCCACCAAGGCCTGGTGAGAGCCGCACCGTTCTCTGTTGTTCTCCGTACCTAGCCATACCTACCAGCCTTTCTCCTCACCCACAAACACACTCTTATGCATTGGTTCTCAAAGTCGGGTCTGGGGACCCCCAGGGGTCCTTGAGGGAGTTCCAGCTAAATGATGGATAGTTAGGAACCGAATGGACCCTTATGGGTCTGTAACTCTGAGAGTGTACAAATGGAACCAAATGGGTCCATTTGGTTCCATTTGTACACTCTCAGAGTTAAATTAACATTGATTTTGCAATACAAATTGGGGTCCCAGAGATAGAAATGCCATTAAATGGGGGTCCGTAGCCTAATGCATGACAAACTGGGGGTCCTTGAAATTAAAATGGTTGACAATCACTGCTAGAGCCGTAAAAATCTTCTCTTATGGGGGTCCCTGGCATATCTTTTCAAATGGGGGTCTGCGGGCTAATAATAAGTGTCAATTTGGGGGTCCTTGACATGAAAAAGTTTGAGAACCACTGCTCTAATGTTCGGGTGCTTTGAAATGCACGTTAAACACGTACAGGTCAAATGGCAGCCCGTAACAATACCGTCGATGATAATTCCACCTGCTTTTGAGAACCGTCCAGTATGGGAGACAATGGTGGTATATAGGAGGGACAGTGGAGGTTACCAATGTATGTGTGAGTAATCATTATTTCATGTTTTAACAGTGCCCTGGCCTGGCTGTCAGATGTTCACACTCCGGCAACGAGAACCGCGGTGCGAGACTACACTCTTACAGACGCCTTACCAAGGTAAGCCAATGCCGGTCCTCTCTGGAAAGGGCAGTGGCAAGTAATTTGACAGAATTGTTCATTTGTGAGTGCCCTTTTATTGGATTAAAGTTTTAACGTGCCAAGTAGTAAACGAGAGAGGGGACATGCTTAGTTTATGCTCCGTCGTTCGACGATGTCGCGCAGCGGAAAAGGCCGATCGACAAGCTCACTACGCGCCGCATACGCGACACGTTGTGAGCTTGTCGATCGGCTATTTTCAGCACGAGACACCGTCGTACAATAAAGTATAAATTGGGCTTAAGAGAGAGAGAGAAAGAGAGAGAGTGAGAGAGAGAGAGTGAGCAGAGTTTCCTCCCACACAAAATGGCCAGATGCCAGCATAATTGGTCCCTGTGGGGGAGGTGAGACCAGTTGAGTACTTCTGGAGCGCAGCAGGCTTCCTGGTGCTCAGAGAAATGTGTGAGGAGGTATATCATATCTGATGGGTTGTTGAGGGGACCCCTGCGACGCATGGACGATATACTAGTTTTCCTTCGAGATGAACCTCCATCACTGTCGCTGCTTGTTTCAGAAGATTTTGCTAAAGGTCGAAAATACTTCTTCTTTTTCTTTCGTATTAGAAAATGATGTTTGGATCCCAAGTTCTTATGGTTTAACCACATTGACCCCGGTATCCCTATTTCTACATAAATAATAATGTTTTTTTGATTTTTCGAAAGTAGTGTATCGACTCACTGTACAAGCTCACAACGCTTCACGATAATGATGTAGATCGGCTGGTATTTTAAAAGCCGAAGTATAGGGCCGAAGTGGTTAATATAATGTCTCTCAAAGTCAGCAAAGCATGAACTAATTATGGGACATTTCTGCTTAAAGCAGTTTCAATGATCAAAAGGGTGGATTTGACGCATTTTCATCGCTCGGTTTAAGACGTCATTTTAAACAAACTCTTAACAGGTCCAGGTTAGGACTGAAACTCTCGGATTACCACTCTGTGACGCAATAATTAGATTCAAACAACAGCCGACATTGAAATGCACTGGAGGTGAAAAAAAAAGAGTATAACAAAGTACACTTGAGGGTGTCCGGGTGGTGCAGGGTTAAAGTTCCTGCCCACTATGCCGTGGAGACAGGGGTTCAAATCCTCCACAGTGTATTTGGCTTGGCCGGGTACTCCAATGAAAAGCATTGACCTTGCTTGTGGGTGGGAAGCCGGTTCTCTGTCGCCGCAGTATAGCAGCGTTCCTCAAAGTGGGGTCCAGGGACCCTCACGGTTCCTTTGGCGATTCCAAATGGACTCGTATTTGGTTCCATTTGTACACTCAGAGTTGTGAGAGTCCTTGAAATAAAAAAAATTGGGGTGAGTGCGCAGGGTTGCCAGATCTGCTTATCATAATTTCCCCACAAGATTTTATTTGAAAATAGCCGATCCACAAGCTCATAAAGATCTGCTATTTTCAAATAGCTGATGTATATGTTAAAGTGCTCATGTGGCCCATAGTCGCTTCTTTTGGGCTGGTTTTCCTAGACCTGGTTGCTTGTTTCTCTCACAGAATCTGGCAACACTGTCCCCAAGTCCAAACAGTAGGTTAAATCAAAAATGGAAAAAAGATAAGGGGGGGGGGGAGAAAAAATGAAATACAATCGAAACAGAATGTGCCAATGAAGCCAGGCCTGTGTGTAGTTCTTCGAACACCAGTGGTGGACAAAACATATGTTACGAAACTCTAACTCCTACGAGCTGGAAATGACTATGTGTAATATAACCGCCCACTCTCTCTCACACACACAACAAACTCAATTTGGAGAAATGACAAGCTCCTCAATTTGCCACTTAATCACTGAGCCCCTTGATTAAAAGCTGACTGATAATGAATGCTAGTGTGCCACCTTGCTTTCCCCTGATAGGATTTGACAATTATTTCACATGCACAGTGCACACGCACATGCACATGCACATACACACACGTGCACACCAGTGCTCATTGATAGCCTTCTCATCTTTCTCGGATATTCGCAGCAACATGATAGCGCCGCCATTTCATTTAAATGGTGCGCGCTCATGGGACATTCCTTGAGGGAAAATGGAAGTTTTGTTTTTGATTAGAGTCCCTGTGATGGGAACGTTTTATAATCATTATACTCTAATTAAGTTTAAGACGATGGGGAATAAGTCACACGGATTCAGGCGTAGAGCCTGTGGGAATATTTCCCTCGTCATACTTTGTTAGGTGACACTTTTTAAATATGATTAGTACTATTAAGGGGTCTATGAAACTTGGCTGGTACAGTGAGGTGAAATACCCATGCGTGCGCGCGCGCACACACACACACACACACACACACACACACACACACACACACACACACACACACACACACGTACACACGTACGCACACACACTATTGAAAACTGGTTCATCATTTTGTGATAAATGGTAAGCTCACTGTGTCGCCTTGTGGGCAATCTTTATGCGACACCATTGTACGACAAATAATAAAATAGGGCTTTAGTGGTTGATTTAAGTTCTCGATTATTATATTAATTGTAAAAGGAATCGATAGAATAATCGCTAAGAAAATTATTCGATAATTGCGGCCCTATGTTGTCTATCTGTCCATGAGCTTCTACTGCTCATATTTGCCTTGACTTTCTCTCACTAAGGCTTTTGCATCGTGTGAAAGACGCAGCAAATTATGTTTTAATTAAACTAATAATTAAAACAAACCTCGAATAGATAATGACAATCCCCTACAGCTGGGATCAGAAGTTAAGAAGGGGAATTTTAACTGTCTGTTGAGAATTACATGGTAAATGCAATGGGTGTTGCATACTGAAAATGTAATGATCACCTTTTTACTAGATTTTTTCACGGCGTGGCTCATGGCTAATGTATAAGTGCCCTTCAGGCACTAGCCTACTGGGATCACGCAAGTCAGGAACGATGCAAGCAAGTGTGAATGCATGCCCCACCTGCATGGTTACCGGTATGCGTACCCGTTAATTACTCGCTGTTCCCGTCTGTCCGTTTGTGTCCCTTTTTTATATCCATAATATGGAGATTTCTGTCTATCTGTGTCACTTGGCAACGTCCTTGAGCATGTATTATCACAGAGCGATGTCAGAACGTGACATCAAAAGTGACGCCAGCAAGGTTATACTGTAAACTGTCCACGTGCAGTTATTGTGATTCAGATCAGGCTGAAACCTAGCCCTAATTCTGAGTTAGTTATGACTCATACGTCATAAATGCGTCATAGATGACTGACGTCACAGACTGGCCCCTTGATGTCCGAGGCCCACGTTGGAGTCACGCTTTTATGACCCCATCTTGTGTTTTTGCATCAAACCACATTAAAGGGATTGTTGGCAACATTAAGCCTAAATTTGAAAAATATCTATATATATATATATTTAGCATTTTTTCCCCTCTATCAGCCACTATATAATGATGCTGGGGTGTTTTCCTGCATTGAAACACAGTCCTCTTTCTGAAATCCGTATTTCCCTACTGTTTATGTATGTGTCGGGCCGTAAATTAACGCACGCATGTGCGCATCCGTGCGCGTCCGTGTGAACTTTTTACTTTCGGTTTGAAAACGCTCTCAAACTTCGTTTTTGAGGCACATAATTTACTTTTCAGATAGTGTTTGGATAGAATTTAGTTGTTTAACTTCATATATGTGGTCAATTTGTCATGAAAGAGCCTATTTAAAAATAAAAATTCAGAGAACCGGCAGGGGCGGGCAGTTCCGCGAATTGTATCCAAATAAAGTAACCTATATTCGGCATGGCCCGTTTAGAAGTGCCCTTAACTCTATGGAAGTCCTTCCTGCGTCACCCCCTGGTGGTCGGGGAAACGAACTGCTGGAGTTTTTTTCTTTGTTTATCTCTGAATCGCCTACAATCCCTTTAAGCATGTAAATGTTCTCTTAACTGTTTGAACTCCTATGTGACACATAGCCCTGCCACACAACAAGGCTTAAACCAGCATGAACCATTCATTATACTGTTCCCATTCACTCAAGCTTGTGCACACGTTTTCATCGGTCTCTGGCTCCGACCATTCAAGACATACATAAAGGGCAAAGACAATGAATGCCCCACCGATCGGACGCGAGCAACCTCAAAAGAAGACTGTGGATTCTGTGGAAAAGATGTTTACCCCCATTCACTTCAAAAAGAGTTTTGATGCCTGGCTGATCCTGCTTGTTTCTCCCCCCCCCCCTCCCCGCCGTACCACCCCTCCCCCACTTTTTAAAAATGTTTCTCTTTCTACCTGCTTTGTTACGGCTAGAATGGAGCAGGGAGATGTGAAGCTATAGGGACAGTGAGTCATGCAAGACGAGAAGACGTGAAGTAGATGAAGAGCAGTGGTGTAAAGTAACTAAGTACATTTACTCAAGTACTGTACTTAAGTACAACTTTGAACCAATTGTTTTTAAAACCTCTACATCTCAGAGGCAAATATTGTACTTTTACTCCACTACAATTATTTGAAAACTTTAGTTACTAGTTACTTTGCAGATATAAATTATTATATTATAAAAGATACATTAACCACTTTAGCCCTATTTTATACCTAGTCTATTTGAAAATAGCAGATCTACAAGCTGCGACGCGTTGTGAGCTTGTAGATCTGCTATTTTCAAACATCTTAGTTCTTTTACTTTTGGACTTTAAGTACATGTTGATACCAATACTTTTGTACTTTTACTCAAGTAACATTTTGAATTCCGGACTTTTACTTGTAACAGAGTACTTCTACAGTGCAGCATCGATACTTTTACTCAAGTAAAACATTCGAGTACTTTTTCCACCACTGAAGAAGAGGGCTAAGGACTAGGTGGAGCATGGGGGGATGAGCGCTGGTTTCAGCGACAGCCCCGCCCCTTTTGAAGTGCGCCCCCCGATTGAACATGAGCATCTGTGTCCAACATCTCGAGTCGTCACCCCCGTCTCTATAGCTCCCATCACCGTCCTTTTGCCGTCTCCGTCTTCCTCTCTTCCTCTCTCTCTCCCTCCGCCATTGTCACATCTGTCATCGCCTGTCGTCTCCTCCTCCACTCCTCCACTGACAGTGCAATTATGCTCTGTTCCTCTCCCCGTCTGCTCTCTCCCACTCTCTTCTCTCGCTTCATTCTCACATTCTTGCGGGCTCCCCCGTCTCCTTGGTTGTCCGTTCATCTGCCCCTTGTTTGCGTGTCTGTGAAGTGTCACCCTCCACCACCTCCACCACCACTACAACCATTCCCTTTTATCTCCATCACCTCTGTCCTCGTCCCCCCCGTCCGTCCTCCACTGTGATCAGGCTATGGATCATGTCTTCACTTAACTAACCATGGTGATCACATCCTACTAGCTGTGTGGTACTTTGAAGCCTATACGGCTAAAGGACAGGGAGGGAGAGTGTGTGTGTGTGTGTGTGTGTGTGTGTGCACGTGAGGAATGGGGTCATGCATGCGGCGTCTTTGCATGGCCATGTGTGTGCGAGCATGTTTTTGTGGTTCTGTATGCGTGTGTGTGTGCATGAGCCACTGTACCATGGGGTTTGTGTGCTGCATGGTGTTACAATGGCAGATGATGTATTGAAGTGTTTCCTGCGAGAGGAACGGCCCGCAGCGTTCATGCAGCAGATAGTGATTCCTCCGTGGCTCCGGGTGACGGCAGCGCCACGGTGCCTCTCTCTGTTATCGCAACAAAGTGGCTCCGCAGGGCCCAGAACTCATGGACGACGTCCGTCCTCTTCTCCCCCCTCTTCCCCCCCCTCCGTCTATCTGTCCTCCCTCTCTTCCTCCTTCTCCTCTCCTCCCCCCCACCTCCCTTGGTCGTTCCACCACCAACGGTCCGAAATGGACCCTTATAGGTCTGTAACCAGGGTTGCCAGATCTGCTTATTATAATTTCCCGCAAGATTTTATGTGAAAATAGCTGATCTACAAGCTCACAACGCGTCGCATCGCGACCCGTTGTGAGCTTGTAGATCTGCTATTTTCAAATAGCTGATGTACTTGTTAAAGTGCTCATGTGGCCCATAGTCGCTTCTTTTGGGCTGGTTTTCCTAGACCTGGTTGCTTGTTTCTCTCACAGAATCTGGCAACACTGTCTGTAACACTGAGAGTATAAAAAAATATATATATTAAGGTCTGTGGCCCAATGCATCTCAAACTGGAGGTCCTTGAAAAAAGAAAAGGTTGAGAATCACTGAACTAAATGATACTGGTATCTACACTGTAAAATCTTCAGTGTTCAATGGACACTTATGGTCCATTTGGTCCCATTTGTGCACTTTCAGAGTTAAACACTGTACATTGCTCCATCTGTACACTCTCGGAGATATAGACCATTTTGCACACCTGGTGCTCCCTGAACCCGACACTGAGAGAAACAGTGCTCTATACTCCATTTCTCCTCCTTGTTTCTCCCTCCATTTATTAACCGTCCTCTGGTACTCTCAAAGGGCAAAAAGGCCTTCGCGGGTCCTACGCGGGGGTTTCGTCAGATTGCAAACACATGGGATCCTCAGACAGTTCTGTGAGGGACTCCCTCCTTATGGAGGGGCTGGTGTGTACTTCTGAGGAAGACATTTGGGATCAGGGGATATAGAAGCCCCGGGAGGTTAATGGATCTTAAAAGTACCCCCAGACAAACCCCACATTTTTAGAGCATAACGTGATCTTATACTGTGCTAAGCTGTGAAATACGCCCCCCCCCCCCCCCCCCCCCGAGCAAGTATTAGTAAGACCATATGGCGCCGTCAGGAGGAATGCATTATACATTTTGCATATGGTTTGTATTTGATCTGAGGTAAGGTGTCAAAAATATGAGATTTATACAGTATGATGTGTGATGTGTGATGTGGACTTTTTTTACGTGGTCTTCAATAGCAGTTAGGGAATTAGCAAACTCGCCTGGTGTTTTCCACTGCAGCAGCAGTGTGTGAGGATGCGTCACGTATCCATAAGTACTGCAACATGTTAATCAATCCTACTTGATGCTGAACATGACTCTCAAACTTTTACCTTAACTTATCATGGTTCTACTGGATGTCTACACATGCTGCATTGCTTTCAGCATGAAGGATGAGCTGATGTTTATTCTCTTTATTAAATGCTTACAGGGCAGCCGCAGCTGTAGAGAGGCTGTCTGCTAATCACCGGTTCGCCTCCCGTCCCGGTCCGCCCAGTATGCGTCAAAAGTGTCCCTGAGCAAGGCACTTAACCCCTAACAGCCCTCACCTGAGCGCTCATCATGGCCATCTGAGCGGCCTTCAGCTGGGTGAAGCTGAAATAGAATTTCACAAAGGCCTCCCCCCCTTGTTCCATACACAGTGAAATCCTCACTGTTAATGTATCCTTTTGTTACTTGAGTGTACATATTTTAAAATATGTACGGTTAAATCTTTACACTCAGAGTTGCATAAACCCATTTAGACCTGGAACGCATCTGTGTCATTTTAGATTTCTTTGGCTATTCAAAAATAGCAGATATACAAGCTCATAGCGCGGCACCGAGTGCCGCGCTATGAGCTTGTAGATCTGCTATTTTTGGAGAATGTGTGCAAATCTTTAAATATATATATTTATATATTATTTTTCTTATAATATGGCTATTCAAAAATAGCAGATATACAAGCTCATAGCGCGGCAATATATATATATATATATTATTTTTATTATAAAAAATGTTTTGTAGAATCAGAACCTCAGGTCTTAATGGGTTAATTTGGATTTTTGCTGTTTATTCCCCATATTGTCCTGTGATGTTGTGGCTGCCGATTGGGGTCATGGCTGGCATGCGTAAATTTAACCCTGTATTGTGTGGTGTGGACAGAACGGTGCAGAGGGTTATCTAGTCCACGGACAGGTTCAGACAGAGTGATTTCAGGCCCCCTCTCTTCCAGGCACTTGTTTTCGTAGGGTGAGCACCGAGAGATTAATGGGTTGAAAGGAAACATTAGTGCAGCGCTACGACTCAATCTCATCTCTATATACGTCTGCCTGCTCCGTCCTGTCTCTCTGCTCTCCACCTCTTTCTCGCCCTCTCTCTAAACAAGAGAAGGCTGTTGCGGTGCTAATATCATAGAGTTGGACATAGAGTCTTTGCAAATGAAATTCATTTATTGCCTATGCGTTTGACAATACTAAAATATAGGGGGAAAAGGAGGTGGAACAATATGTTGGCATGTCATTGTTCAAACAAATCCGAATGCAGTTGTCTCGACCTGCCTAATAAGCACAGATGGGCTCAACACACACACACACACGCGAGCACACACACGCATGCGCACACACACACACACGCACGCGCGCGCGCACACACACGTGCGCACACACACACACACACACACACACACACAAATCTTACAGTGCAAAGCGGAGATCTCAGAAACGCCTCTTCGCCATGGACAACTGCACAAACAACTCCTTGTCCGTTCATTCCCCAAGGACACACACACACATATACTATATATATATATATATACTAAACCTTGGTGAAATAGTGTATATATATATATATACATATATATATATATATATATATATATATATATATATATATATATATATATATATATATATATATATATACATATATATATATATATATATATATATATATATATATGTATATGTATATGTATATGTATATGTATATGTATATATATATATGTATATATATATATGTATATATATATATACATATATATATATATATATATATATATGTATATTGGTCACCGTAATTTGCGTGGACGACACTTTAAAATGGTTGTGCTCATTTGATGGCAGGCCAATAATGACTTAGATCAGCTCTTATTGTAAATAGGCTGCATGGGGAATTGAAGCCTTTTTTTGGGGGGGACCAACTGAAGCAAAGAAAAAAAGAGTCTTATTATATTGGCATTTCTTTTATTCTGCTGCCTACAATCTCTTTGAGCAGCCACCAAGGTAATTCTGAAAGGTTTTACTTTAAATCCCACTGTGCAGCTGTATGCCTCGGTATAACAAACTCAATAGTTACCCCATAAATTATTTATTGGCTCATCTTTTAGGCATGGTCCATTCTGAGTGATGTATTAATCAAATGAGCTCCTCAGCGGGTGTTCATATTCAAGTTGAAGTGTGCATGTCCACTGCCGGTGTGATTTTAAGTCTGGTCGCTGTAAAGTATTAATTTCACTCTGTCTAGTTTTATGGATTTTTAATCCTAATGAGGCACTCTCTGTATTAAGTCTTGGTCTTCTGCGGTTTTCTTTCTTTCTTTCTTTTTTTTTAGATCAGTGCTTGTTAAATCTCCCTTGTTAATTTCTCTGGTTTTAAAAAAGCAGTGGTGGAAAAAGTACTCAAAGTTTTTACTTAAGTAAAAGTAGCAATATTACAATATAGAAATACTCTGTTACAAGTAAAAGTCCAGAATTCAAAATTTACTTGAGTAAAAGTACAAAAGTATTGGCATCAAAATGTACTTAAAGTGCCAAAAGTAAAAGTACTCATTATGCAGAATGTCCCATTAGGGCGTGCTCTCACCAAAAGTTGGCTGGCCGCTGTTAAACGCAGGTTGTGCGCGGCCACAGTTTTTTGCAGCCAGCGGATTCTAAAAAAACGCACCTGTCACTCACATTCAAGACCCTCCCCGTAGCCCGCACCGCCTTCTGCCTTGAGCACCATGGTGCTTCCTGAGTCTTGGGACGGTCCGCCTTCGACTCACCCGATTGGACAGAGGGAGAAAATCAGCTCCTGCCTCCAGCAGTTTTATGCTTCCAATGGACAAGTCGCGTAGAGCAGATAAACGCAAGGTCTGCGCGACAAGCGGAAAAATCCGCTCTTGGGTGAATCCACGCATTTACATTGACAATGCATTGGCAGATTCTGTCCCAGAGGTAAAATAAAAGTGCGGTGAGAGCGCGCCCTTAACCAGTTTTGTAGATCGGCTATTTTCAGATGTCGGAAATGTATATAGGGCTGAAGTGGTTAATGTGTGTTTTGTAATAATACTCAAAATCTACAAAGTAACTAGTAACTAAAGTTTTCAAGTAATTGTAGTAGAGTAAAAGTACAATATTTGCCTCTGAGATGTAGTGGAGTAGAAGTAAAAATATTGGAAATTGTAAATACTCAAGTAAAGTACAAATACCTCAAAATTGTAAATACTCAAGTAAATTACAAATACCTCAAAATTGTACTTAAGTACAGTACTTGAGTAAATATACTTAGTTACTTTACACCACTGTTAAAAAGTGAGCTGGTGCTAGGAGAGCACTACTTTTGAAAAAAATAATGAAATAAAGAGCAGGCACATTAAATGGAGAGTTTAACAAAAGACTGCTGACTTGGAAACCACCATTCCTCATCAGTTGCATACAAAAGACTGAATGAATGAGCTACTCTATGTTTATTTTCCCACCCTGAAGCCAGTCGGGGGCCACTAATGTACCTGTCACTACAACTATGGACCACACTGAAGTCAGCCTTCAAAGAGGGGGCTTTCTGCTCAAATACCAATGTTACCTGAGTGCCTCACACACATGGATAATGAACAGATGCATACGTGTGTGTGTTTGTGTGTGTGTGCGTGTGCGTGCGCGTGCGTGTGTGTGTGTGTGTGCGTGCGCGCTGCGTGTATTTTCAGATACATGAATGCACACAAATGCACGCATGACACACACTCATACACACACAGACCAGTATAGACTTGTAAGACAAAGCGCTGTGAAACCAAACAGTCACATCATAGGGAATGTGAGGGTTTGTGAGAGGGAGAAGGAATTCATAACATAAGATGAAGATCTGTGCCATGCTGTGAGGAGTTAGCACTTTTTTATTATTAAACCCAACTCGTGGAAAGTGGAAGAATATGTCTTAGGTACTTTAAAATGTACAGCAGTGATTGATCTTTAAGATATAGGCAGTTGGGTGCGGAGAGCAGACAGTCGATCCACTCCTTTCAAAATATGGTTTTGAGAGTTTTTTTTTGTATTGCTCTGGTTCTAACTCTGTCTGTACTACCTCTGGCTGTCTGTCTCATTTCTGACTTTCTCTTTTTGATGGTGGCCCCCTGTCTGTCCTTTCCGTCTCTTAATTTGTCTCGCCTGCTCAACCTACTTGTGTGTCTTAACCCACCTACTCAGTCAGTAACCGCATGCACACAGGCATATTACCTCTAGGCATCGTGAAAATACTGGTTGTCAACATGGGGTCCGGGGACTCCCAGGGGTCATTGTGGGGGATTCCGGGTGTACCCAGCGAGATGATGGATTGTTAGGAACCAAATGGACCTCTGAGAGTGTACACATGCAAAGAAATAGACCCGTAAGAGTCCATTTGGTTCTATTTGTACACTCTCAGAGGTAAATTAAAACTGAGGCTTTTACAATAGAGATTGGGGTCTCAGAGATGGGGGGCTGAAATGGGGGTGCAATGCATCAAACTTGAAATAAAAGCTTGAGAATCAATGGCTGCAGCATACAACAGATCATAAACTTATTTCAACCTCGACAAGACAATAAGCCTTGCCAATATTCTGTTGGGCAGTTCTTGCACCTCCCAAGATTTTCTAACTAGCAGAACAGCTCCGCTAGCTGAACATTGTGTGTGAGTGGTCAGAAGTTGAAGGTTGGGTGTTATTTGTTTTGTTTTGTTGCTGCATTCTGCTATAGCCTTGATTCTGCCAGTATAGTGTGAATAATGGATATTGTTTTGAAGAGACGTTGGCTGAGGAGGTTAGGAGGTATACTGACATTACATAAGCAACTTGTCGCAAGAAATGGCGAAACGTCTGTGGAAGAAAATGAGTGGAAATCCAGGTGGTAAAAACATGGTTCTCGAGCACAATGCTTCAGGACTCGGAGCTGAAATAGTTTTGTCCTCTTAACAACTTTGCTCAGTTCGGTAATTCCTGCCAAAGCCGAGAAAAGTTTTGCTTCCTTTGGAGTATAATATGCTTCCGGCTTCAACTGCAGTAGGCTATTATGTGGCTCTCTCCTGTACAGGGCCAGTGGTTCATGTAGTGTAGGAAGAGCGAGGTTTGACAAAGTATTTTGCACTGTTATTTGTTTTTGTTTGTTTGCAGGGCTGTGTTTCACCGGGAAGCGAAGTGAAGAGTATACACACCGCTTCAATTCCACCCATCAGTGACTTACTGCAGATATGTCACAGAGTTCAGAAAGTTTTTACAGCAAGTTATTTTGCATCTTGTTTTCAGGTGCCAGTGTTTCTGGATTTATGGTAATGTATTTCTGAACTCCCCAGGTCTCTTATTACCCGGAGCCAGCGCCGCGGTAACGACCGGCGGCAAATCTCATTTGTAGTGTGGGTGGGAGTAATCTTTTATTCTTCCACCTTCAAGAGAGATATGAATACATTTTCCGTCATTTCGCTGGAACATCGGATAATTTGTTCTCTCCTTCTGTCTCTCTCCCTTGCTCCACTCTTACCCTTTTCTGAGTTCTAATATCAAAGCAGAATTTCATATATTCAGCTAACCCAATCGATGATTCTTAATCCATATTAAAACACCAAATGATCACTGATGTCAGATGCCGTCACTTCAAAAAATAACCTTTTTATCGCATCGCATCGCCACCTAACAATCTAAGAGAACATTTGCGACGCGTTGTGAGCTTGTAGATCTGCTATTTTCAAATAAAATCTTGGGAGGGAAATTATAATAAGCAGATCTGGCAACACTGATTGCCTTCACAGGCAGATTATCCCCTGAATTTAGAAAAATAGTTTTCCTTTTATTTATTGGTGGGGTTTTAAGGAATGCCACGACGGATGGATTAGCAGATTGATAGTGTTTTATAAAGCACTTATCTGGACTCCATCGCTCAATTAAATGTGATGCCGCGAGCATGATGAGATGGATAAACCATGTTATGCCCGGCGACGTGAAAACAGGCATTTATTTGCTAAAACATGAACAATTTCCAGGCAACGACGCAAGCCTGTTATCTGAGACCCAAGTGCCCCCATGTAAGATTTATGACAGATGCCGTAGTGCTTGTCATATCTCCCAATCTCCATCCAGAACTCTGTGTTTATGCGATGACGTCCATGCTCAGGCCTGCTATTCATATTTCAGGCGTTTCTTTGCACAGATTCTGGTTTGCTTTATAGCCAGCAACTGTGAAAATAGTTATGTTTGGACCGTGACTCCACCCTGAGAGCCATACTACCAATTCACACCCTAACCCCGCACCCATCTAACTATACCCTTCCCAGGGAAAATTGCACTCCACGCAAAAGGCACTTAAAAGAAAACCACTCCCCTGTAAAGTTCTAGTGGTTGCATGCAACAGCTTATAAAAACAGACAGTCGCCCATTAGCGCCAAATTAGGCTTTTTACTCTACGTTGTGAAATGGGAGGCCATATGCCCAGCGTTGCCAGATTCTGTGAGAGAAACAAGCAACCAGGTCTACGAAAACCAGCCCAAAAGAAGTGACTCTGGGCCACATGAGCATTTTAACATATACATCGGCTATTTTCAAATAAAATCTTGCGGGGAAATTATAATAAGCAGATCTGGCAACCCTGCATATGCCCCGCTAGTTTCGCCATGCCTGACTGAGGGCGAGATGCAACTACAGCAAAGCCTGAGTTATACTTGAGACCATGTCGCTCAACGAAAATAAACTGACGCGTCATGGTCTAGAGACCAGTGGGTAGGGCAAGAAAGGACATTGTACCCTTTGTGTGATATTTCGTTCTATTACAATGTTTCTCCTTCTCTCATCCCTATTTTTCAAAAGCGCTTCCCTCTTGTTCTCCATGACTGACTCTCGCTCTCCGTTTCTTCCTCTCGAGTCTCGATACTTCTCTCCAGGTCTTCCATCATTCTAACTAATTCGATGGCTTGTTTAATTTTCCTCTCGGTCTCCACTCTCCTCCATTGGTACCGACTATCATGCTTGTTTGCAGCAAGATAAATCCCGCAAAGACGGCCTTGGTCTCTAGCGGACCCTCAACAGTCACGTCAAAGGGAATTGTGAAAGTGTAGATCTCAAATATCCATCTTGTAGCTTAATTCCTGAGATAAATAAAGAGATTCTGTTCGCTCTTATATATCAGACTCACCAAGTCAAATCAGAAGAAAAACAATTTTGCTTGTCTGTAGCTGACTTAGATATTTATCTGGTCTTTATTGAATTTCAGTGAACGAGTCCGCACTAAATCAATCAGCTAGCCTTGTGTGTGCATGCGTATCGGACTCACTGAATATCAACCTATTGGATTGATCTGGCTCAAGAACTTTGATCCTCTCAAGCAAACACAACCCTTCAACCTCGTTTCTCTCACAGCTACCCCAGTATTAGTCAGAAAACCAATAACAATGCACTTTAACCTTTATTTCAACAGAGTACAAAAAAAACTTGTTGATGGGCTATACATAATCTGTATGTTTGTTTTTCTTATCCACTTTAAACCTCAAGTCCCTATTTTGGGCATGTCCTTAGAAGCACACATATTCAAACAGTTTCAACATTTTTAAACTTAGCAGATCTACAAGCTCACAACGTGTTGCATTGCAGCTTGTTGTGCGCTTGTTGACAGATTATTTGTGCTATTTTTGTACAACACTGTACGACAAAGTATAAAATAATGCTTAAATGGTTAACCTCTGAGTAAATATATATGATAGTCCGGAGGATAGAGACGAAAATCGTTCACTTTTTCATAAAAGCATGAAACTTCGTACACTTGTACAGTTTGGGCCCCTGAACATTTTCAGATATGGAGCCATCGCAAAAACGCCCCCTGGTGGCCATGGAGGCAATTTTACTTTCCGCCATAACCAAATTATTTATTTTGCATCATAACTCTTGAACCAAACATGATAATAAAGAATAGGTGATGTCTACACATATGTTTTGATGGTCAATGATTACAATAATATCATGTACAACATCATAAACTGTTCAGGTGAATAGGTAATGGTCAATTCAATCACGTTGTTTGTGTCCAGGTAGCTCAGTTAGTGGAGCACTCGCCTTTGGATCACAAGGTTCTGGGTTAGATCCCAAAGAACCTCAGTGTATGAGTAGCATGGCTTGGGTAACTAAGACTTGCATTAAGTACTGAGAGATGATGGTAGGTGTTGCTCCACCTCAGCAATCCAGGGGCCTAGACACCCTCATTCTCAGCCAATACCGATGATAAGCCACTCTTACTTTTTCAGTGACGTTGAAAAAAGGAAATAACAATATCTGAGAAGGGTCATTCCTATGTTCCCAGAGTCCTGCTGTATGTTCCACGGCTTTCTATTCTAACACACACATAGAGTGAACTTTTTAAAAGGTTGTTGGGTACTCTTTCTCCAAGGGCCCTGTGTTCAACTGCGTGCTATGTTCCTGGAACATTCCCAAACATTCAAACATCCTTTCTTATTTTCTGAGATTAAAGTTAATACTATGTACAATTAGGTTTGGACATTTGTTTCAAATTACATGTGCTTGCTAACATACATTATCTGGTGCGCTACTGTATATCATAGAGGGGAGGCTCTGACCCCGGACAGAGCCCAGGGATTGGTGGGGGATAGAGGTGCATTGGTACCCCAGGAGCAGGGATGTGTGAGTGGGAGGTGGAGGTACTGTATGGAGGTTAGTAAGGTACAGTAGATAGGTCTAGAGGTTCCCCCCTTTTTTACTATTTTGAAAAACATTTTTAAATGCCGGCAGTTCAAATAGAAGCTCACAACGATGTAGATTGGCTAGTTGATCTATTTTGTGAACTATTTTGTGAATGTTTTTCAAACTGGTAAAATATGGCTAATACATTTAGGGATTAGGGGTAAGGAAAGATAGGGCCCAGAGCATGCATGACACAACTGGTCCCTTATTTTTCAAGGCAGCCATCATTGTCATCACCAATTTGCTTACTGGCCCCAGGTTTAAGCTGGGTGTCCCAAGTCCATGTTAAAATAATACTTGTTTTGTGTGCTTACATAGATGTTTATCATATTCTAATCTATTCTGTTGAAAGGTGCAGTCACTAAGCGCTAAAATAATTGTTCCCCATCCTGATGAAACACCAGGTTTAAAAAGAAGAAATTGTCATTGTAGTGAAAACAGCCGATCTGCAAGCTCACAGGTCACATCAAGATGCATTGTGAACTTATAGATCACAATTTATTAAATTCTGTGTTATTCCATTGTAATTTCAGCGTTTATAAATGATATTAAATTACATTTTATATACTGATTTTATCTGATATGATCATCATGCAGATTTTTTATTATCTTACTCTTTAAAACACTTTGTAGCCTGATTTGGAAAAGCGCTATACAGATAAATTACATCAACAGCATTGCGGTGATAATGATACAAATATTTACATATTTGTAAATGGAAGAATAAAGTATAATATATAGCCTATATCTGTTGCCAGAACCATTATAATAGTTTTATGCTTTTCAAAAACACAAAAAACAGACTTAATTGGAAGGATTCACATTTTATCTGTTTCAGTTAATGTAGCCACTGCCACCTTCCTATGACTCAATTTGGGGTCCTAACCCACAGTTTGAGAACCTCTGTTTTATGGTATCACTGTAATCCTTAACCATCAAAACATGGGTGTAGACATCACCTATTCTGTATTATCATGTTTGGTTTAGGAGATATGATGCAAAATACATTATTTGGTAATGGCGGAAAGTAAAATGGCCACCAGGGGGCGTTTTCGCGATGGCTCCATATCTGAAAATGTTCAGGGCCCCAAACTGTAGAAGTGTACCAAGTTTCATGCTTTTATGAAAAAGTGAACGATTCACCTAAAATATCGTCTCTATCCTCCGGACTATGAGTGATATATATTATTTTAAAATAATGTTTCTTTCCACAGACTATGAACACTCTGTTCTATTATTTAGCGTCATAGACAGCATAGAATTAGCCTACCCCTTCCTCATCCTTCCAGGGAGTCTGCTTTTCAACAAAAAAAGCTCTGCCAAAGCACACTGCTCTGCAAAGAGTCTGGTGCACACAGAGGCAGAAGTGTAGTTCTATTGTTACAGGAGACCGCAAAGAGCCCACGGAGCAGAATGGTTCCTTTGTTTCGGCTGCAGACAAGAGACGGGGTTTGCACCTTCACTTGAAACAGCCCCTCGTCTGGGCTGCACACCCAACAGACTGTAATAAAACTCTAAGGTTTTGTATGACACACAATCAACATGCACTGCCATGAGAGTGTGCTTCGGATGTGATGAATCTGACACTCAGTCTGGCAAGCTTCGAAAAGGACATTCCATTTTTGTTTCTGATTTCTGAACCATGATTGGTTTCTGTTATTGCTATTTTTCAATTAAACACATAGTTTTTTTAATATAATATCGTAATTCACTCGTATATTTTTTTCACAATAACCATTCCACACATCCGAGTCCCAAGTGTCAAAATGACGCAGGCAGTGGAAATGTATCGGATATGAATTTATATATTTAAAATTTGTTTTAATCATATACCGTTTCTGAATGTTTTTTAACTGAATTCTGGCAATGGCAGTTCTAACAGACAACGGAGCTACAGGTGTCATGATCAAACAGACTACTGAAATGGATGCTACTACACATTAAGACTTGAGGAAATCTTACATAATGATTTGTGTGCAAATCTCCTTAATGGCAGTTACCTTTATGTTAGTGGGATAATGGCTTGTGGTAGAGGAAGTCTGTCTAATCACAGAACTGTTTACATTCTGCACATCAAGTGCAGCTGTGGCTCCACATGAGGCAATAGGGAAAACTTTGAGGGCATAATTGTGAATCATTGACATTAGTGCCATCCCACAACCAACGGAGCACATTCAGTTACAGTACACTCGTGCACGTTCACGTTCACATGTATACACAACATGAGTAGGCCTACACACAAAATTAATGAACAGACTTTCTCTCTCAACAACACACTTGCACGCACGCACGCACGCACGCACGCACGCACGCACGCACGCACGCACGCACGCACGCACGCACGCACGCACGCACGCACGCACGCACGCACGCACGCACGCACGCACGCACGCACGCACGCACGCAGACGCACAGAGATAGATCTCACATTCAGACGCTCTGGATTTTTTAATCACTGTATAGTGTGACAGCCAAGGCTGGAGTGGGAGATTTGTGACACGTGTTATGTCACGCTGAGCCGCTCTCTAATGAGGACGGCTGTGATGAAGAGGAAACACTTTGAATCAAATGGAAATGTACCAAACAAATGAAAACTGCAATCAGCAAAGATGTGTGTGTGTGTGTGTGTGTGTGTGTGTGTGTGTGTGTGTGTGTGTGTGTGTGTGTGTGTGTGTGTGTGTGTGTGTGTGTGTGTGTGTGTGTGTGTGTGTGTGTGTGTGTGTGTGTGTGTGTGTGTGTGTGTGTGTGTGTGTGTGTGTGTGTGTGTGTGTGTGTGTGTGTGCGTGCGCAGTGCAACATGTGCATTGTGCGTATACCTGTGCGTACATGTGCAAGTGAGTACACGCAATGGTGTAAAGTAACTAAGTACATTTACTTAAGTACTGTACTTAGGTACAATTTTGAGGTATTTGTACTTTACTTGAGTATTTCAAATTTCCAATACTTTCACTTCTACTCCGCTACATCTCAGAGGCAAATATTGTACTTTTTACTCCACTACAATTATTTGAAAACTTTAGTTACTAGTTACTTTTCAGATATAAATGATTACATTATAAAACATACATTAACCACTATTTTATACCTAGGCTATTTGAAAATAGCCGATCTACAAGCTCACAACGCGTCGCGATGCGACGCGTTGTGAGCTTGTAGATCTGCTATTTTCAAATATTTTAGTACTACTTTTGGTACTTTAAGTACATTTTGATACCAATACTTTTGTACTTTTACTCAAGTCAATTTTTAATTCCAGACTTTTACTTGTAACAGAGTACTTCTACACTGCAGTATTGATACTTTTACTTAAGTGAAACATTTGAGTACTTTTTGTCCACCACTGAGTACATGCCGATATGCGTGTATATGTTACAGGGAAATTGGCATTCCAGGGAAATTGAAAGGGGAGCGCTTGTTTTCACCGCCCCCCAGGCAATTCTGTAGAACCAACGCTAGAGGGCAATGCAAGCCAGACATGCGCCCCACACCACACACGCATGCACACACGCACAAACGAGCACGCACACACGCTCGCGCGCGCACACACACACACACACACCCGCGAACAGCCTTATTCCATGCAGTTGAAGCACAAGGGGGCGAGGGGGCGGGGCTGGCGGGCTATGTTAGTGCAGTGAGTGGCAGTTGGGGCAAACCATAGAGGGGCAAACGCAGTCCCCACAACATCATTTACGATTCTGTGCCTATCGGTACATAACTCGGACGGCGCTTAGTCGACTAGCAGACCATCGGTCAGTCGGCGCGGGCACTCGCGCCTGGAGGCGCTAGGGCGCGCCTCCTCGGCCTCAAGGTCTGCTGAGTCGGCGCGCCTCCGTCATGGTCCAAAACTATACTTTATCGGCGAAAAAAAGTAGTCCGCGGTTGTTTGAAAAAGTAATGTCCCAAGCGGGAGTCAAACCCAGACTCCTAGTGGTAGTGGATGGGGAGTCCAATTATTATCGAAGTGCGCCACTGAGGCCGGTATGTATGTATATCCATGTTATCGTCGTCCTCGCTTCAAAGCCCCGCCTCGCAGCCCCGCCCCGCGCCTAAAAACAAGCGCTCCCCTTTCAATTTCCCTGGAATGCCAATTTCCCTGTGACATATATACTGTACTATAGTATACTGTAATTTGGTCTAATAATGTGTCCTGTGTGTGTCTGTCTCTCTCCTCTTGTCCTAGCATGTCCCTGTGGCTCCTACAAGATGTCCTCCAGACAACAGGAGTGCACTGTGCTTCCCCTGTCCGGCCAACAGCGTGGCAGAGGATGAGGGTTCTGTGGCATGCACGTGCAAAGAGGACCACTTCAGAACGCCACTGGACACGCCCTCTGCACCGGCCTGCACACGTAAGAGGATTATTAGTTGTTTATTTATTTTTTGCTGTATTTGTAAATCGTTTTTGTCCCAGTATTCCTGTTGTTCTTGCCAGTTTAGAGTTTATACAACATTTTGTATGGGATTTCGAGTCTGTGGTCAATTACTGTAGGATACGACACCCAGAAACTTGATCTTATATACACTCTTTGAATCTTTACATGATCTATTTCTACATTCAATCCTATATTTCTTTAGCGATTTACAAATATCATGAACGTTGTTTTACTCAGGTTTATTTATTTCTGTCAAACCAATGTTTCAATTTGGATCGCTCAATCTTGACTACTTTTATGAGTTGATTTAAATCGTCCCCCGAACAAAAAAACGTTTGTGTCGTCCACAAAAACAACTAATTTTTAAACGTTTGATACCTTGAAAATATCATTTATATATAAGATGAACAATGTGGGTCCTAGGAATGGCCCCTGTGGGACATCACTGTGGGAGTGATAAAGGGGGGAGGGGGATGAAACCAGGACAACAAACAGATTTCGGATTCAAGAGTCTCTCTTAGCCAAGAAGAGGCTAAAAACTACATCACTTTGGTTGACGTAGACGTTGATGTAACAGGACAAACATGGCTCTAAATCAAGCCCCAGGAAATGTGTTCTTCCTTCCAGCTCCCATGTTCATGAGAAAGCAATGCAGGGAATGCATGGAAAGTTAAGGAGGTACAGTAAGGTCAGGGCTTAGATCTACTGTAGCACTTAACAATACCATATACTGTACTGTACTACTAGATACGGCTATGGAATCTTTCCCCATAGACATAGAGTGAACACGCATGCGCACAGACAATCATACTACATACGCAGATACACTCAACACAAAGGCGCACGCACGCACGCACGCACGCACGCACGCACGCACGCACGCACGCACGCACGCACGCACGCACGCACGCACGCACGCACGCACGCACCATTTGTAGCCTCTGTCCTGCACCAAGCTGCACAGTTGTTGCGCAATACACTCTGAAGCATGACTTTAACTCAGAATGTGTATACATTTGCACACTCTCCCTCCTGCCTTCTACATGATAACCGAATGAGAGGCTCTCATTTGCTGCCTGGCCTGCATTGCGTAAGCGAGCTCTGAGGACAAGCTAGTTATGTGGAAGACTCATATTCATTTCCATGTCTATCAACCACTTAAACCATTATACTTAGTTGGCCGGGGTGCCCCAGGGCTCTACAATAGGTCCGGCCCTTTTTTCCTCAACACCAAATCTATTGGGGCGAAAACAGGCGATCTGCTTTCGCCAAATGTTCGCCCAAGAATAGGGACGCTGTGTAGAGTGGTATGGCGTTGCTGTCACATTCTCCTGTCACATTATCTGTCACTCTCCCTCTTCCACTCACTGGCAGTCATTCCTTATTGTTTTCTTGCTTTCTAGACCTCAGTGTGCATGGACACAAGGGGCGTGTGCGTGTGCGTGTGCGTGTGCGTGTGAGTGTGCGTGTGCGTGTGTGTGTGTGTGTGTGTGCGCGTGTGCGTGCGCTAGTTACACATACACAGGATGTCGATTGAACCAAAATGTGGCATTGAGTGAACCAAAATGAGTGCTTTTGGCGTCATGGCTCAAGATGTGTTGGTGGCGAAATGTGCACAGACACGTACACACTTACAAACAAAACGAACACACATGCACACACACACACACACACACACACACACACACACACACACACACACACACACACACACACACACACACACACACACGCACAGACACACTAATATTTTACATGACTTGTCTTGTACATGTAATGCAGACAACAAGGCTTAGCAGCTCTGAAGGTGAAAGTGACAACAAGACAGCTGGAGATGTAAACGCCTGAGTTATACTTAGAAGTGCATGCGGTGTCGCACAGCAAAAATAGCACGTGCACAAGATCACAATAATGCGTCGCATTGCGACCTGTCGTGAGCTTGTAGATTGTCTATTTTCGGTGCGCGAGACGCGATACGCAAACCAAGTATAACTCAGGCTTAACATCCAATTGTCAGCACATGGCCCATGTGCCACGCTATGGTCATGTGTGTGTGGCCATGGTTTAAAGACGACCCTACATCACAAGGTATAATTGACCCCCCCCCTTAACACACACAGACACACACACACACACACACACACACACACACACACACACACACACACACATACTCACACACTCCATGGGTGTCTGTGCTGTTGACATGGCTATTGTTTGTTACCGTCCGCAAGCCTGTCAGGGAGGCCGCAATCATGCACAAGGGCGTGAGGTGGGGCTCGGGGGGGGGGGGGGTGTGGCGGTTGTAACTGGAATTGAGCTCAACAGGTGGCTAGATTTCATCTGCCCTTTCCACTCAGTATAGGGTAGATGACAATGTCCATATGCGAGTGTGTGTGCATGTGTGCGTTTTCTATGTGTCCATGTGTGCAAGAGTGTGTGTGTGTGTGTGTGTGTGTGTGTGTGTGTGTGTGTGTGTCTAACAGAGGGTTTGTTATTGTAAAGCTAATCCTCTGTTGAAGCTCTGTGTCGTGTGTTTAACGGAACAACTGCCCTGACCGTCTGAGGACGAACGACTGGCTTGTGTTCTCATGGACCAAGGAAATGCATCAATACTTCTTGGTTCATAACTTGCGTAACACAGTTGATAGTTAATGTAGCATACGCTGCCTCCCAAGAAACACATGGAAAATAAAATGGCTTAACCTTGAGTGCCCAAAATCTAATTAAAATGTTCAGTGTACACATCATCACATTAGAGTTAGAGGAGACACTATTCATAAACATGCTCAGAGTGACCTTTAAAACATGGAAATGTTTTTGTTCAAGAAAAGGTTTTGGGTAACCATGTTATGTTCTCATCATATCTGGTTGAATAGGAGGCGTATCAGAGCACATTGTACTAATTTTTCCAATCACATCCAGTGCTATTCAGCTTTATGTTAAAGGAGAACCACTGTAGAGGTCACAACTCCGAATAGAATATAGATGGATTGGTCTCCTGAATAGACAATGCATTAGCTGTTTACCTGTTAATGAACTAACACTCTATAGAAATGAATACTACAGTATTTGAATATAGTGCTATTTTACACTTATTTTAACAAAAGAATATCACTTACGCCACCTCGCTTTGGGCACGCATCACAAGCCTCAATGCTTCGCTATCAGTATGCCTGGCTTGTTTTACAGTCATTTAAAAAAGTAATGCATTTGTTGTAAAACCTTGTACATCTACGTACGGACGACATTGAGTGAACCAAAACGGGACGTAGAGTGAATCAACACGAGTGCTCCTGTCCTCATGGCAACCTAATTTAGAAAAAAAGCGTGACTCATATAAATTAGTTGGAAGTGAATATAATTTGTATTATGTTTTACTCATAGAAAGTTTGATGTTGCATTTTAATGATATGCTGTTTGACAGTAAGCATTTTTCACAAAAGCATATCCTATCCTATATTAAAATGTCCTGATGGCTGGCCGACCACCGCGGCCCTTGGGGGCCATGACATCATGATCAGACCCCCAAAAAACGTGTCGTCATGACGTCAGACTCAAACAAATCCATATAAGGAGCTCCACGTCAACCGTTATGTCCGAATATGGAAGTGCGCGACGTCGCTCACTCTAACCTCTTCATTTACCCTACTATTTCGTGCCAATATGGCTGCCATGAAAAAGGCTACACATTTACACGCAAATAAAATGGTGGCACCGGTGCGTAGACATGTGGGCAGTGTTGCCAGATTCTGTGAGTGAAACAAGCAACCAGGTCTAGGAAAACCAGCCCAAAAGAAGCGGCTATAGACCATATTCACACGGCGGCCATATTGGAATTTAACATTGAAAGTGCCGCCACCCGGGGTGGCTACTTTCATTGACTTCATAGAAACATGGCCGCCGTGTGAATATGGTCTATTGGCCACATGAGTACTTTAACATGTACATCAGCTATTTGAAAATAACAGATCTACAAGCTCACAACGCGTCGCGATGCGACGCGTTGTGAGCTTGTAGATCGGCTATTTTCAAATAAAATCTTGCGGGGAAATTATAATAAGCAGATCTGGCAACCCTGCATGTGGGAAATGGAAGATGGCCTTAACACTATGTTCATTTCTACTGTGCAGTGCAGTGTGGAGACCAAGTTGAGGGTGATGTGACGGGGCTAACAGCCGACTGAACTAGCCACTTTTGTCACGGGGCTGTGTTGAAATGAAAAGGTTGAGATAAAAATACTCCTTGCATGACATATCGTTCTGACAAAGTGAAGGCATCGTAAAGGCACTGCCATCTTGCAGAGCCAGTGCGGCTCCTGTGGCAGGACAGGAGTATGTCAAAGACACATTTTTCACAAGGATATAATGCTGACATTATACTTTTCACTGGAACAATAAGGCTGTCTTTGAGATGATGTCAGAACCCAGACAAAATGCAGGGAATTATGCAGAACTTTTTTTCCGAACAGACTCTAGGATGGCATTATCCTACAAATAACTGTTTCTCTTTTTTTTCCCTTTAGTTATTCTTGCTGGTTTCCTATAGACAAGACAACAACTTCAGGAAGTTGTCCGTGTAACTTCCTGTAGACAACTTTAAGTTTTCTGCTGTCATTTTCCTCCCATCTTGCCTCCTATTCTGTCTTTATACTGTAGGTTGTGGGTGTTCAGACTGTCAGACCTTACTATTGGCTGATATGTGTATTCCAGTGCTCAGATTTACCATGATATGGAATGTAGACTAGTAGCCCGAAGTACCAAGAACAATAGATTGCTTCCTCACCTGTTGCCATTGAAGGAAGATTAAATTAGGCAAAATAATCTCATCTCTCTTTTCAGGTTTATGTATTCATCTTATAACTATAAATTATGCAAATCTCTGCCTGTGTGTGTGTGTGTGTGTGTGTGTGTATGTGTGCGTGCGTGTGAGTGTGCATACCCGTCCTTCGTGCATCCCGAGGACCTTTCGACCAAACTACTTCAAACTCTGCCTTTTGGCATTCTAGGTCCCATACCCGGGCCAGGAAGGGTATCCCTGTCAGAGTTTAATATCCCATAACCCGGTGGGACTGCACTGGCATTCCTAGTTTGTTGTAGGATCATTTGAGGCTAAATGTATGCTATTTCAAAGGGGGAAATCCTATTTGGATGGTTTATGGGAGGCTTTTATCTCAAAATGCACACCTAGTTGCTTCATTCTCAAACCTTTTCTGAGTGTCACATTTTGTAGGTTCAATCCACATTTTTTACATGTGTATGAAATACAACAAAATGTAAATAAATAAAAAATATTCTGTTAATCGAGATGAGCAAGATTAAGTTGGTGAGAGGTTTTAAATGCCGGTTTTGATCCATGTTTGCGTTAATTGCGCAGCCCTATACATTTATAGAGCTAGTGATTGTATGAAAAGGTCCTGCCCAGTTCCATTTATAGGACCAATGAGCAGAATGTCAGCAGCACCGCTTCAAACACAGTGAAAATGACCTGTCCTTTGTGTGTAATAATACCCCCCACCAATACCTGTGCAGCTCGGTGCCATCCGTAGCCATGGAAACAGGTCCAAATTAGAGACGTATAAATAAAGATTGGGGCTCATCTGGCTGGGGGTTTAACAGTCACTCATCAAACTTTCCCCCAAAACATGACACAAGCAGCAGGTCCAGGAGGGGATTGTTTTTTAGCCTGATTATCAGCCTGAAGCTGCGTGGAGCTTCAGTCTTGGCTTGGCTGAGCCTAATCCCCGCCTACCCAAGCGCACGGCGTGCTCTGATTGGCTGGACGCTATAGTGCACTAGCTTCACACTAGCTTCAAAGCTCAGCTTTAGGGTGGTTTGAAGCTACGCTTTTTTGTTGTCCAGCTTCACGACGCTAAGGAAAAACTTGAAACGCTCGTCTACATAGACATTACATGACACTTAAAGCTGGTCTTCAGCGTGTGACGCTCCAATGTGAAGGGGGCATTAAAGTGATTTTGATGCTATATTAAGTCATAAGTGGGGTCCCGCACCTCACTTTGAGAACCGGTGCTCTAACCGAAGAGTATGAGGGTTACACCATATACGCATTTTAAAAGCAAATTGCTCTATGATGATCACTGCTTAATATTTAAAAAAATAGCAGCTTTCTTGGCTAACTTATAACTCAAATACTTTTTTCATTCATGCTGATCCTTCAGAGGAAGTATCACATTTCTAAAAGTAGAAATCACATAAAAAAAACTAACTATAATGCATGCACACAGATGTTGAGGACATGGCGTGTGTGCGTGCGTGTATTCACACGTTGCACGATCAAGAGAGTGACAGTGATGACGAATGGCTCCATGGAGTTCAACAGAGAGAGAGAGAGAGAGAGAGAGAGGAAGTGGAGTGGTGGAGGGAGGGCGGGGGAGAAGAAGAGAGGGTTGGTTGGTTGGTTGGTGGGTGGGTTGCAGCTGCGGGTGGAGATTCAGCGATAGCGTTGCCAAGCGTGAAATCCCATTCCTTCTCTCTGCAGCTCGTCCGTCCACTGCACTACATCAGTGTGCAGGCAGGCAGAGAGAGAGCCCGACAATGGAAGACCGTCCTTCACTGATTCATATAGAAAACTTTTTTTCTCTGCCTGTGACTGTCTGTCACCCCCTGATATCTCTCTCCTCCTCCTCTCTCAACATGTACATACCTGGTGCCTTCAATATTAGCTTATTGATATTGACAATCAACGTTATTCTATATATCAATTATTATGTCTTATAAACACTCCCCCCCCTGCATTAATCTATTAAGACTGGGAGAGTATCTGTGTCATTTTAGATTTCTGGCTATTCAAAAATAGCAGATATACAAGCTCATAGCGCGGCACTCGGAGCCGCGCTGTAGAGCTTGTAGATCTGCTATTTTTGAAAAATCGTGAAAATGTGTGCAAATCTTTGAATATATATATATTTTTAAAGCGAGCATTTGTACCAAAATAAATTCCTTCTGGGGGTCCCTGGAACTAAATATTTTGAGATGGGGGTTGGCCGATAAATATACATAATTCTGGGGGTCCTTGACATGAAAAGGTTTGAAAAACCACTGATATTATTGCAACATACGTTTTTCAGAAACCTGTTAGGATTTAGAAGACATTTGTAGATGCGTTCCCGGATTGAATGGGTTAAGTACAAATGAAATGACCCGGAGCAGAACATAATAAAGATACCCTTCATTTAACCCCTAACCTTAAACTTTAAATCACTCTCCTTTTTCTATGGTGCTCACTCCGTTAATATGTGGCCAACTATACAGAGATAGAGAATACAGTAGGAGTTGTCAAACAGCATCGAACTCTAGTGCGCCACCATTGTAGCTGCTTTGCCATGCTATAGCAATTATAAGTAGCCAATCAGAATCTCTGTAAGTTCATTAACAGAATGCCTGATTACATGTCTCAGCATCAAAACCGTAATGAGCCGAATCCTCCCGTAATGACCACATTAATCCATGCTTTCACCCGCATTTTGTCTTTCTCGTTCTCCCTGCTGTGAGACAAACCTGAATTCATTACAGAATTGGCTATCAAACAGAGTCCCAATTCACGTATAGAATTACAGATCCTGAACCCATTTATTTCTTACTCATATTGACACATTTCATGGACTCATTCTCCATTTTAAGTTGTGCAGTGTCAAACAAATACAATAATCAATACCTATAGTTCGTAGATCAGTCCAAATGGCTGATCTACAAGTTTACAACGCGTCAAGCAAAAGTTGGCCTATTTTTGCCACCTATTATGTAGTTAAGAAGGGGGAGGTATATCAAAACCCCCTCCAGGGGAAAACGGATCCTACAGGTAGAGCCGTGGTGGTGGCAGGAGCAAAGAATTACATTGCAGCAGCAGCGATGGTGTGTGTGTGTGACAACAAGAGCAACAACAATGGAATGAGCAGCTTAAATAGATTTTGTTCAGCTGCAAGTGACACTGAACTTGCTTGCAGGCCACGCATCATTATGAAAAACTGGACCATTTAATCCTATAAGGCAATAAATTATTTACCATGTAGGTTAGAGTGCAGCTAGGTTTTCACACTACCTCCGGTGATTTCATTAATGAATGCACGCAGTGACCAGAAAGGCTTGAACCTACCTCTATCGTGCTTAATTGCATGCCACTGCGATCGGGTCATACATTTAGTATAACAAGGTCATACTGACATGGGACTGAAATGTCACAATGCACAGTGGAATCATCAGTTTTTTATTTCCCCTACAACTATTTATCTATGGGGAAACTGGAGAGAGAGACACAGCTGTGTATTTCACAGCAGTCATCCCGACTACAACATTGACTGTTAAGTGGGCTATAAGTGATTCTCCCACTACAGCTAGTGGTTACAATAGAGGGAATCACGCAATGCTTAATTTGACCATATTGGCATACAAAGACCATACCCTGTTAGATGGGATGAAGGATGCTGCTTCCTATTAGTAGTGGCATCTTCTTGTGGCCTATTATACTGCTGATGGACTAGGTTTGGCCTGTGGCTTCAAACATGTGGGCCTTCACTTATTCTCCTGCAGATCCTCAGGCAAAAATAGACAAGACAAAAAGCCGTGGGGAAAAAAAGGAATCTAATTATTTTTATTAACACATATAATACCATTACAACAGATAAAATCTCATAAGAGTGCAAAATAGAGTAATTGCCAATACCACATGTGGCCATTTTGGACAAACAAGCTGTATTAGATTAGCGTGACAACAGTGAGGAGCAGTGTGCTAAACGGCCCTTAGAGAGGATAATGAGTAAACAGTGAAGCGGTCACATTGTCTGCTGAGTGGCTTAAGTTAATGTTCCAGGAATAGATTGTTTTTCTATTATTGTTTACCTAACTGTCTAGTTGGCTGATCATAACACCGGAGCATACTGTAGCTTTTCTTTTACACAAGAAATGTGGTACCGATCGGTCCAGCAGGTTAACGAGATTAGCCCTGGACAGACGGACAGACGCACATACAGGCACAAAAATATGATCTCCCCCTTATCTTCGGCTTGGCGGAGATAACAAAAAGGATACATAACATTTTGAATGCATGAAATGTGTCTGATACTTAATACTGTAATTACATTTAAATCAGCCTTTGGACCCTTTTAACCATGGCTATTTTGACAGATAAACGCAGCTGAAGGAGTGATATTAATTGTGGAGGTGTTTTATTTAATTGCTGTGTGCCAGAATAACTGGATGTTGCCACAGTAACATCTAAATGAAACATATTCACAATTATGTAAATGTTATTACCTTCAGCTGTGTTTACCCGCTGCAATGGCCAGATTGGCCACTATAGACAAAGCCCATTTTAAATATTTGATACCTTACAAAGGTGTCCTATAGTTAGTGGTGTAACGTAACTGAGTACATTTACTCAAGTACTGTACTTAAGTACAATTTTGAGGTACTTTTACTTTACTGTAAAAGCCCTAACCCTATTTCCAATACTTCTACTTCTACTCCACTACATCTCAGAGGCAAATATTGTACTTTTACTCCACTGCAATTATTTGACGATTTTAGTTACTAGTTACTTTGCAGATATAAATATATGACATTATAAAACATACATTAACCACTTTAGCCCTATTTTAAACCTAGGCTATTTGAAAATAGCCGATCTACAAGCTCACAACGCGTCGCATCGCGACGCGTTGGGAGCTTTTCAAACATTTTAGTACTTTTACTTTTGGTACTTTTAAGTACATTTTGATACCAATACTTTTGTACTTTTACTCAAGTAAAATTTTAATTCCGCACTATTACTTGTAACAGAGTACTTCTGCATTAATACAGTATTGATACTTTTACTCAAGTAAAACATTAAGTACTTTTTCCACCACTGCCTATAGTTTCCCAAACAATGGGAAACCCGTCATGGACCATTTTTTATTTTAAATTAAATATCCCCTTTTTCTGTTTCATATACATCATATATAGGCTATGTTCTTTTTGTATGGGTCCCAGCAGGGAGACACCAAATGTATCTTTTGGATCTTGATAGCGGAGACGTTTGCGGACCACCGCTGTAGGGGACACCGCTCTCGTAAAGTAATGTATATCCAGCGTATGGCAAATCAAAGGCAAGCCAACAACGCATTCCTGCAGCGAGCTGATTCACATTTAATATTCTTAGCAGCAGTCTGTCAGGTAATGACAGGACCTTTCTTTAACCAACCCAGAGATCTATCACTTCCTCTCTCTCTCTCCTTCTCTCTCCCCCTTTCATCCCCCTCTCTCCCATCGTCCTCGGTTTTGTCAGACTGTGATCTGCCCTGCTTATCTCATCCTACTGGGCCTCTGAGAGATGGGGTCCCCTTTTTTTTTTTGCGGGAGGGATGAAAGGGGAAACATAAAAAGCCGCTGACACAATCGAGCCGCGGTCAAATAAATTGGGACGAACACCTCTGGTTCTGTCAGTGGGGCTGTTTTGATTCACGCATTTGATCCTCCAGTCCTAACGAAGTCACGATGTTTCTCTCAATTTCGCTGAGAGGAGCTGAGCTGGTGATTTATGAAATTTGAGTCGTGTGTCTTTCCTCTCCTCCCTCAGTTAACCACCATCCCCTACCCACCCCCAAACACCCACCTCTCCTCCTTTTACTCTCGGTCTCGCTTCAAACACTCTAATCAGCTCTTGGTGTGCTTCCTTTAAGTAAACGATTGTCTATAATGTCTTCTGGCGTTGGAAGGCCATAAGCCCCCTCATTGAATGGCATAGATCTTTCTGCTGCTATCATTAGATCACTAAGGTGTGAGTGATGGCCTCCATATGGCCAGCCTAACCCCTATTCTCACCAGTAAGAGTCTGTGTGTATTAGTCATGCCTGCATGCCATTATCACCATGTGTCAAACACACACCTGGCATGTGTCTGTGTCTGTGTGTTTGTGTGTGTCTGTGTGTCTGTGTGTTTGTGTGTGTGCGTGCGTGCGTGCGTGCGTGCGTGCGTGCGTGCGTGCGTGCGTGCGTGCGTGCGTGCGTGCGTATGGAGCTCGATTAAAGTCATTACTACAAACAAACTCCTCGACTCCGTGTATATTAACACGTGATCGCGTGACCGCGTGGCCATGCACGCGCTCACGCGCGCGCGCATGACCGCGCCGTGTTCTCGCGTCACCCTATTAACTCAATGGGGAAACTACACGGCACGTTCATGCGGTCAGTGACGCGCGCGCACCAGATACGCATCGGCCAGTGTTTTGACACTGTTGGGGCAGTGTGTGTGTGTGTTGTGTCTCGCATGGCCGTGTCATGTCATTTCCCATTGGCTTAAAGTGGTGACACATGCGTGCGTTCTTGGCTGCGCAAACATAGCCAGCAGATGCTCCATTAGAGTCAGCTCTCCAATAAATGTACACGTGAACATGTAATGGCACACGAGAACATGTAAAGTTGATGCGTGGCGTGGAACCTTCAAACGAAAACGCGTACCTTTAGACCTTCACGTGTAATTTCATTGGAGAGGTGACACAAACCGAGCATCTAGCCACTTTGAGTCGGTGTTTAGCACTCAGTGACGCACGCACGCTCGTGTGAAGTACTTTGTGCAGTTTCGCTTGTTGTTCCCTCAAGATCCTTATACTCACCTTTACGCACGGTGGATTTGATTATGCGATACAATAGCCTGTGCGACAGTGTGCGTCCATCCTATTCTTTATTATGGTGAACGAATTGATGCTATTATTATAATACTAATAATTATTATTATCGTTTTGTCCTTGTTGGTGTACAGTTGGTTCTGGTTGCAATGGATACAGTATGTCGGGCCGGGCGCGCAACGGCGCAGAATGGCAACATCAGGCTCGCTCTCTCTCTCTCTCTCTCTCTCTCTCTCTCTCTCTGCTAATTCTCAACGACAATCTGTGATTCTAATTTTCCTATGATCACCAGAAGTGAGAGTGTCAATTCCTTGATCAAATATGGTTTTATTCAAAGGAAATCAAAGGCTACAGCTTATGGAGCCAACATCGGTATAGTGTCCAAGCGTCTCAGAAAGATTTTTCACCGCAACATGATTCCATTGCTCAGGAAATAAACAACGGATCACAATAATAACATTCCCTATAATCAGTAACATGTAGGTGATACCTATGTCTATCAAATATGGTTTTATTGAAAGGCAATCAAAGGCTAGATCAAGCTTAGAAAGCAAACATCGGGTAATATCCGACGCTACGGCGGTTCCTCGGTGCGGCTGCAGAGTGAGACTATAGGACACTCATTTATGACATTGTGTCACTCAACTCTTAGCAACAAAGTTTATTTTCATACAATAGGCCTATAGATTACATTTCAATATTAAAAGTAAATAGAAAAACAACACTTCTGGGTCCAATTAGTCTAGTTTTGTAATAGAGAGGAATGGTCACATATTCCCACCTATAAACATGTTTTTGCCCAATGCTGACAGCTGGTCAGCAGGTGGTTTCATGAATAGACAATATTTTGGACCAATTAGAAATATATATATATTTGCAAAAGCAGTGTTGGGTAACTAGTAAAGGTATTAAATTGGTTGTCAGTGGCTGGCAGCGCAGTGTGCACTGCACATCTAATCGCAAAAACCCGACGCTTATTTTGTCTTGATCAACAGCGATCGGCTTGTAGATCTGTCTGTCTGTCTGTCTGTCTGTCTGTCTGTCTGTCTGTCTGTCTGTCTGTCTGTCTGTCTGTCTGTCTGTCTGTCTGTCTGTCTGTCTGTCTATCTATCTATCTGTCAATTAATCTATCATCTGTCACAAGGATTTTCAGCCCAAGGACCCCCTAGCTGAGAGAGAGATGAAGCAGGGACCCCCTCTATATTGTATATTTTTTTCCCTCCACCATGCCAAAAATAGCCGATCTACAAGCTCACAAGGCCTCAGCCGCGCACCAAACCGAACCGCGAGCCGTGCACCAAACCGAGCCGCGATCCGCGCAGCAAAGTGAACCGCGAGCCGCGCACCAAAGCGACCCGCGAGCGCACACCAAACCGCGAGCAGCAAAGTGAGCCGCGAGAAGCGCACCAAACCGACCCGCGAGCCGAAACACCGACGCGCGACACGTCGTTTTCAGATCGTTATTTTCGGTGCGACACAAGCATAAATCATTTGAAGGGAATCCCACTTTTTAAGAAGAAAACACCAGAGCAATAAATACTGCCGCAAACATCTACTTTTCTTAAACAAATATCTCTGCTCCGTTTACATTCTCTTCCACAAAGTGTTGTTGTTCTTTAGTTCCTATCTATCTCTGCTCCTATGAAGTGTACATTATCTTTTTCATATTATTATTATTAACTTTATATTGTAGTTTGTACCCTGTATTCTGAGTTTGTGACTACAACAAGTAGCAAAATAGAATGTACATTAGGGCAGTGGTTCTCAACCTGTGGGTCAGGACCCCCAGGGGTTTCCCCACATGATTTGGGGGGGGGGTCCCCAGATGACAGTGAAGTCACAATTTAAGGACTTTTAAGATATTTTTAATACCTCAAGAAAGAAAAGAAAAAAGACTATTACTGCATCCAAACTAATCAACAAACTATAGGCTACTATAAATACGGTCAAAATTGTGAAATAATATAAGAAAGAGGCGATCTACAAGCAAGGCATTGTGAGCTTGTAGATAAAAAAAAAAAAAAAGACCTTGTAGATCTGCTATTTTGACTATGTATCTGTGGAACTAAATTAAATGCCTCAACTCCTAATTCCAAGCGCTTCTCAGGGTGGGGGGTCCCCAGTTCAAATATGATTATTTTGGGGGGTCGCTGCCTGAAAAGATTGAGATCCACTGCATTAGGATATAATTTTTTACAGGAACTGTAAAAAAAAGAAAAAAGAACGAAAAGTATACACCAGAGGACTAATCTATCAGAATGATAAAGAGTAGGCCTACTTTATTCTCAAATTGAGTTCTGTCAGAGTGGCGGACTCACATGAAGTAGTATACGCATCAGTGGTGGAAAAAGTACTCAAAAATGTTTTACTTAAGAAAAAGTACCAATACTGCAATGTAGAAATAGGCCTATACTCTGTAACATGTAAAAGTCCAGAATTCAAATTTGAGTAAAAGTATCCTACAAAGTCCCAAGTATTGGTATCAAAATGTGCTCAAAAATACCAAAAGTAAAAGTAGGCTATACTCGTTATGCAGAAGGTCCATTTCACAAGTTTTCAAATGTTATAAAAATCCTTTGAAAATAGCAGATCTACAAGCTCACACAATACAATTATTTATTTGATTTATTTGACGTATAAATAAAGGCTAAATTTACATCTTCTAAATGTAACATCAAACTACTTTTTACGAGTACTTTTACTTTTTAATTTAAGTACATTTTGATACCAATACTTTTGAGAGAGAGAGAGAGAGAGAGAGAGAGAGAGAGGAGAGGAGAGAGAGAGAGAGAGAGTAGAGAGAGAGAGAGAGAGAGTGAGAGAGAGAGAGAGAGAGAGAGAGAGAGAGAGAGAGAGAGAGAGAGAGAGAGAGAGAGAGAGAGAGAGAGAGAGAGAGAGAGAGAGAGAGAGAGAGAGAGAGAGAGACGTAATGTGAAGCTGTTGCATTTGACCAATGAAATGAATGAATTCCTAATTTATGCAAGTGAAAACAGAACTACAAGCTCACAACACGTGTGGATGCAATGAGTTGTGAGTTTATAGATCAGATATTTTCAACCCCACCTACCAGGTTTATTGACCAATCATACGTCCCAAGCGTAATTTATGGACGTAACATAATAGACAGACAGACAGACAGACAGACAGACAGACAGACAGACAGACAGACAGACAGATCGATCTACAAGCCGATCTAGGCTGCTTCATCGTTGCAGACGGCAGTGCTTTCTAAGGGCATAATATTGACAAACCCTTAAGACTGAGGCATTAGTGAAAGCAGCTAGGCTACCAGTTATTTGAAGATAATCTGAAGATATTAATCTGTTGTAGGCCATTTAAATTCTAGGCTACTGTGTGGAAATAACTGCAGTGTGTATTTATTTATGTAACGTACAGCCAGGATGGGCAACCAAAACATTCTGGGCACTAGGGATAACTGGGCACCTTGGACGAGTGGGCATTAGGGACATGTGGGCATTGTGGAAGAGTGGGCACTTAGGGTATATGAGTGGGGGCGCTGTGGAAATCTGGGCACCAGGAAGACTTGGGCACCGGGAAAACTGGTGTTAATAATCATTGTTAATAAAGAATATCAATCTTCCGTCCGTCCGTCCGTCCAACCGACAGACAGACAGACAGACAGACAGACAGACAGACAGACAGACAGACAGACAGATCGCTCTACAAGCCGATATACAAGCTCCATCGCCTCGCAGCGTGAGGCCTTGTGAGCTTGTAGATCGGCTATTTTTTTGCATGGTGGAGGGAAAAAAATATACAATATAGAGGGGGTCCCTGCTTCATCTCTCTCTCAGCTAGGGGGTCCTTGGGCTGAAAATCCTTGTGACAGATGATAGATTAATTGACAGATAGATAGATAGACAGACAGACAGACAGACAGACAGACAGATCTACAAGCCGATCGCTGTTGATCAAGACAAAATAAGCGTCGGGTTTTTGCGATTAGATGTGCAGTGCACACTGCGCTGCCAGCCACTGACAACCAATTTAATACCTTTACTAGTTACCCAACACTGCTTTTGCAAATATATATATATTTCTAATTGGTCCAAAATATTGTCTATTCATGAAACCACCTGCTGACCAGCTGTCAGCATTGGGCAAAAACATGTTTATAGGTGGGAATATGTGACCATTCCTCTCTATTACAAAACTAGACTAATTGGACCCAGAAGTGTTGTTTTTCTATTTACTTTTAATATTGAAATGTAATCTATAGGCCTATTGTATGAAAATAAACTTTGTTGCTAAGAGTTGAGTGACACAATGTCATAAATGAGTGTCCTATAGTCTCACTCTGCAGCCGCACCGAGGAACCGCCGTAGCGTCGGATATTACCCGATGTTTGCTTTCTAAGCTTGATCTAGCCTTTGATTGCCTTTCAATAAAACCATATTTGATAGACATAGGTATCACCTACATGTCACTGATTATAGGGAATGTTATATTATTGTGATCCGTTGTTTATTTCCTGAGCAATGGAATCATGTTGCGGTGAAAAATCTTTCTGAGACGCTTGGAGTGGACACTATACCGATGTTGGCTCCATAAGCTGTAGCCTTTGATTTCCTTTGAATAAAACCATATTTGATCAAGGAATTGACACTCTCACTTCTGGTGATCATAGGAAAATTAGAATCACAGATTGTCGTTGAGAATTAGCAGAGAGAGAGAGAGAGAGAGAGAGAGAGAGAGAGCGAGCCTGATGTTGCCATTCTGCGCCGTTGCGCGCCCGGCCCGACAGTACTGTATCCATTGCAACCAGAACCAACTGTACACCAACAAGGACAAAACGATAATAATAATTATTAGTATTATAATATACACAAACAAACAAATATGTAAAGACAGCATGAAATGAAAAAGAACCATGAAATAGATACTAAGATGAAATAAATAAAAAACAATGAAATAATTAAACACAATGAAATAAAAAACATTGCACAATAAAAAAAAATACATTTATTTATTTCATTGTGTTTTTTAATTATTTCATTGTGTATTCTATTTATTTCATTGTGGTATTTATTTTTTATTTTTTGGACCTATGGACTTCCATACTTGTGGATTGAAACAGTCACGCACGCGTGCGTGTGTGCGTCAGTAAGTAACAACACAAGACTGGCCCCACTGCCCCAACAGTGTCAAAACACTGGCCGATGCGTATCTGGTGGCGCGCGCGCGTCACTGACCGCATGAACGTGCCGTGTAGTTTCCCCATTGAGTTAATAGGGTGACGCGAGAACACGGCGCGGTCATGCGCGCGCGCGTGAGCGCGTGCATGGCCACGCGGTCACGCGATCACGTGTTAATATACACGGAGTCGAGGAGTTTGTTTGTAGTAATGACTTTAATCGAGCTCCATAGCGTGCGTGCGTGCGCGCGCGCGTGTGGCTTGTCCACATGGTTATGTGTGTGTGCATGTTTGAACGTGTTATGTGTGTGTGCGTGTGTGACTGTGTGTGTGCGTGCAGAAGTTTGAGTAGGCGGGTTGCAATGACTCTACAGGTAGAGTGGCTGTCTGTGAATGGAAGGTTCCTGGTACAATCCCCCTTCTGGCATCATGCTAAGGTGTCCTTGAGCAAGACAGTTTTCTTGTGATTTAAATAACATCTTAAAAAAATAATCTAAAATATATATTTATCGCGGACCAGAGAGTGCCTCACTCGATGACAAGCACAACGACCACGTTGGCAAGCCGTGATGGACAAAATAGGTTAGGATATCACCCGTTTCGAAATTGCACGTAGTACTTGACAATGACACGGGTGTTATAAGCTAATGTTAGCGGGCTTGCTAGATAGCTAGCTACATAATGTGCTTAAACAGAAGCAGGGCGCATATGTACAGTATCACTTCCACCCAACTAAAGACAGCATGGTTTGAGTAACTTGTCCTTTGGAATAGCATACACGTGTGGTTTTCAGAAAGAAACAGGAAGTTATCAACATGATCCAACCCCCCCAACACATGTGGTATAATTAGAAAGTCCAGGATGTCCTCTATACGATCAGGATGTAATTCTCAAATGAGTAAAGAATTAAGAACACCATGTCCACTATTAGATGACGTAATAGGCCAAGTCTCGGGAGGATTATATGCACACCAGACTACACTCAAATGCAGACCATTTGAGTGTAGCCTATATACTATACACGTCTGACTCTGTGCTAATATGCTTGTGTGGATGTAGGCCTATATGTGTATTGTACGTGTACCTCCATCTGTGTGCTTTGAGCTTGTGGCCAGTGTTGCCAGATTCTGTGAGAGAAACAAGCAACCAGGTCTAGGAAAACAAGCCCAAAAGAAGCGACTATGGGCCATGAGCACGTTAAACATATACATCAGCTATTTGAAAATAGCAGATCTACAAGCTCACAACGTGTCGCGATGCGACGCGTTGTGAGCTTGTAGATCTGCTATTTTCAAATAAACTCTTGGGGGGGAATCATAATAAGCAGACCTGGCAACACTGCTTGTGGCAGCCACATCATCACATTCTGATACATGTACATGTACAGTACATGTAGGCTACATACTGTGGGTGACAAGTGACAACCTAACCTTTCTACCTATAGTAACAGTATTATGTTAACCATAGCCCCAGCTGCACATACTGTTTACACTGCTCTGTTCGCCACTCTTCCACACACCTGCGCTTCATTTCCTGTCACATACAAAGCTATGTGTGCAAGAGTGTTGTAATGCCACATCAACTCATCCCGCTAACATGCATACATATGCATAAACAAACGGCATGAGCAGCAGTGCTCCATTATATAATATCTCATTCGTTGATGTGTAAATGAGTGAATATATTAAATATCAGTTAGTGTCTCCCACAACTATAGTATAGCGATGGAAGACCTAAATCACTGTTTTCATTCACAGCTCTGAGCATGCACGCGCCTTTGTTTTATGTGCAATTTGGTGCAGTGTGTGTGTGTGGGTTTGTATTTTTGTCGTCATTTGTCCCATGTCACGCTTTTTCCGCCATCTGTCTGCGCTACATCACAGACTACCCACAGCTGCAGCTCCAACTTTGTCACTCGCTCCCAACAAGTAGCGCCACGGTGGCAGTCTCTGCACCGACACACGAAATGTGAAGTTCTCCTCCTGAACTGAGTTGAACCCACCTGAAGAGGGAGGGGATTGGAGGAGAGATGCAGCAGTGTGGTCTAGTGTGCTAAAGATGAATGAAGAATCCGGGGCGAGGGATGAAACAGAGGAATCTGGGAGAGGCAGAGATGGATATAAAGGCAGGCGGGAGGTTTTTCAGAGACACAAAAGGGAGAAATGTTGTACAGTGTTAATTGCCCTAAAATAACAGATTTTCAACTGACGTGTTAGTTGAAAATAGGTAATTTCGTAGATTATTGTATAAATTAGTCACTACACTGCACTATACACTTTAGTTTAGCTAGCAAGGATCGTAAGGAGGCAGAGAATTGTATAAACTAAGTTCCTATTCTGCCAGGAATTTGTAAGGGACGCAGACATAAATGGCCCCGGGGCTGGATTTTCAATTTAGTGGTGGCATTCCCTCTAGTAAACGTCCAGGCCCTGTGTAATGCGACATTTTATTTGGAGACTTGAGTCCTGTTACACTTGCACATGCACGCCCATGCACGTACCTACAAGGCCTACATAATGTATATACTACGTACAAATGTACGTATGCACACACATACATATTTTTGCTGTCGGTGGAAACCTTGTACAGTGTGTCCGAAACCGTAACTTTTCAGGAAATTGAAAAAAAGCTAGTTATTATTTAGTCACAAGCTTTTTGCCAGAGCCAGGGGGTCGGCCTACAGGAGGCTTTGTCTGTTGGTCGGTCGGTCTGTCGGTCTGTCCCTCTTTTCCTCCCCAGCCATTCAGTAACGCTTCAGATTTCAACCACCAGGGGCAACAGAGCAGTAACATGGCTTTTTTGTAGTTGATTGCATTAAATTCATTTAAAACTTATTGCTGTTGTCCGCTGGATAACTTTTAGGCAATTTAGTTTTTCTACATAACTTATTTCAGTGGTTTATTACTACACAAGCAGCATAGTAAATTACCTAAACTTGAAATGCTGGATTCAAAGCCCTTCTGCCCATATTCTGTGCACTGACTGACAAGGGACAGGTGAATGTAATCAGACTGGAAGGTTTGCTGGTCTAGCCTATACACAAATCTACAACCAAATACCCCTATACGCAAAATGCTACACGCACACAAAATGCCTAAAATTATTTATACTTTTAACTTATAAAGTGGTTTGTAGGTGTGTTGCCTACTAGGAATTTGTTCCTTCTGGGTCAGGCAGAACCAGGTCTCCTGGTCTTGTATTAGTACTTTTCATTGATTAATACTTTTGATTGGTTTAATATTTTATAAAAGCCACAGACGCACCACTTTCAAAATAGAGAAAATATAGCTTCAATCTGCAAGCTCACAATGTGTCGCGATGCGACACGTTTGTGAACAGAACAGCTTCAGTGCACCGTGGCCTAGATTGTGAAAAAATCTCTGGAACTCTACTGGAGGTATAGAACACCGTTCTAACAAAAATGTATTCCCTCATTTGGGGTTTTGATGATGGTGTTGGACGGTGGTGCACGCAGGTCCAAAGTCTCCCATAGGCGTTCAAAGGGGTTGGGATCTGGTGAAGGCCATAGGGCATGGCAGTGGCGACCATTTTCTGGTTCCACTTCAAAATAGTCAATGCATTTTTCCCATTGACATTTTCAAAAATATTTATATCAATTATTTTAAGCCTAGAATCAAGCCATCCAGGGTCCTGGTGAATCATGACCATAAAACGTTTGATTCTGTGAAAAAACTTTTTTGAAAACGGCAAAACAAAGGGTATTTATTAAATATAGTATATCATATAATTAAATATAAAATATTTCACACAATAAATCACAGATTTTTTTTTTTATGGTCATCATGATTCACCAGGACCCTGGATGGCTTGATTCTAGGCTTGAATTAATTGATATAAATATTTTTGGAAATGTCAATGGGAAAAATGCATTGACTATTTTGAAGTGGAACCAGAAAATGGCCGCCACTGCTATGCCCTATAGCGTATGATTCAGGACAGGTCATATCTCATCAAACCATTTAGTGACAGCCCGTGTCCTGTGGATGGGGGCATCCTGGTAAGAGTCCACACCCAGCAGGATAAAAACATTTCATTCATCATGTGATAAAAGGAGATCACTCACTTTAACTTTGTATTGATTTGCAGTAACATGGGAAAATGCCCCCCACAGCATAACAGAGCCACCGGACCACTTCACTGTCAGGGTCAAGCGCTCAGGCCTGTACCGTTCTCCTGATGTACAGTATGCCACACATGCACTTGACCATTCGTGGGGAATATGGAGAGGGATGGCTGACATTATCACTGCACCACTGAACTTTGGCGTGTGCATTCATCTTTGTAATGAGAGGTTTATGCACTGTAACCCAACTATAATATCCCTCCCCATAGTAGTTGTCGACAGACTTGTTCTGCTGACTCGGTCCGATCACGTCCTGCGGTCCGATCACGTCCTGCATTGACATTCTCAGTCACCTGAGGAAGACTGACTCTTCTGTTTTACTAAAGCTCAAGCATCACAGTCATCGAATGTGCACTCTTGACAACTGTTCTGCAGACCTTCTCCTTCTTTACAGATTTCACTTTAGTCACTGGTTTCCACTGAATCACTAGCCAGTGTTTTTGACTGTCCCTGCCATACACACACACACGCACACGCAGACACACACACACACACACACACACACACACACACACACACACACACACACGCGCACACACACACACACACACACACACACACACACACACACACACACACACACACACACACACACACCCCCCACACACACAAAACCCCCCCCCCCGACACACACACAACCCACCACACCCACACACACACACGCACACGCGCGCACACACACACACACACACACACGCGCACACGCACACGCACACGCAAACGCACACGAACACACGCACAACCCCCCCCACACACAAACCCCCCACACACACACAAACCCCCCCCCCCCCACACACACAACCCCCCCCCCACCCACACACACACATGCACACTCATAAGTGTCTGAAATTCTAGCTCCCACCACCACACCCCGAGAGCACTGTGCACAGTGCCAGAAACCACATTTAATGAGACTGCATGGAAATGCGAGCAGAAGAGATACTATCCAGAGACATTGCACGCACGCACTCTGACACACACATACACACGCACACGCACACGCACACGCACACGCACACGCACACGCACACACACACACACACACACACACACACACATCCTTATAACTCAACCTTCACAAAAACATTGTTATGTAAAAAAAAAAAAAGCTGTTAAGACAAACAATTTTTGCAAGCAAGGTGTAAAAAAAATTGTCCATGAAGATTCTCATTAAGTGCAAACAAAATTCCTCTAACGCTTATACAGTAGTTATTGAACAAAGCACGTTCATGCACAGTCGGCAGTCTACTGCGGAAAACATAGGTAAGGACACAATGTCAACCAAATGCACATTAACCCATTTAGACCTGGGACCAGTGGGGGAAAAAAGTACTCAAATGTTTTACTTATAAGTAAAAGTATCAGTACTGCAATGTAGAAGTACTCTGTTACAAGTATAAGTCCGGAATTCAAAATGTACTTGAGTGAAAGTACAAAAGTATTGGTATCAAAATGTCCTTAAAGTACCAAAAGTAAAAGTACTAATGTTTGAAAATAGCAGATCTACAAGCTCACAACGCGTCGCGATGCGACGCTTTGAGCTTGTAGATCGGCTATTTTCAAATAGCCTAGGTATAAAATAGGGCTAAAGTGGTCAATGTGTGTTTCATAATATCATAATTTATATCTGAAAAGTAACTAGTAACTCAATCTTTCAAATAATTTTTGTGGAGTAAAAGTACAATATTTGCCTCTGAGATGTAGTGGAGTACAAGTAAAAATATTGGAAATTGGAAATACTCAAGTGAAGTACAAATACCTCAAAATTGTACTTAAGTGCAGTACTTAAGTAAATGTACTTAGTTACTTTCCACCACTGCCTGGGACCCCTATACGTAACTATACCTTTCAATCCGGGATCCCCTTTTGGGCTTGTTGTTGGTATGTACAGTATATAGCAACATCATATTTTTTGTAATTTTTGAATAAATATTTGAAGTTTTTCAGAAAACTTAGGTCAGGATTTAGAAGGCGTCTTTAGAATCGTCCTCAGGTCTGAATGGGTTAAAATTCTGAGCGTGTAAAAATGTCACCAAATGGACGCAGAAGGGAAGGGTGTACAAAAGGGTTACATTTTGTACACACACACACACAGAGTTAAATGAACGCTGAGGATTTTACTGCGTACATGCACAGAGGCACACTCACAAGCACATGGCAGTACATAGGTTCTCTGTTTACTCTTAAGCCCTCAGGGAGCATATATTGTGGTTACATGGGCAGCAACAGCTGGGGCCCTGCTCATTGGTTGTCATTTCTGTCGTTCGTGTGTGTGTGCGCGTATGTGTGTGTGTGTGCGCGCGCGCGTGTGTGTGTGCGCGTGCGGGCATGATGTGCGTGCGTATATGTGGCTCTGTACTGTACATGTACTGTAGGCGTGTGTCCGTCTGTATGTGTTTGCTTGTGTTTAAGAATGCTGTATGTCTCAGCTTAAGTGTAAATACGTGTGTCTTTGTATGTGTGCGCGTAGGGGCGTATACAGTACACAACTGCGTACGTGCACGCGTGTATGTGTCTACTGTCTGTACTGAAGTACATACTATAGGAATATAGAGGGAGTAATATGTATGTACTGAAGTATGAGGGATAGAGGGAGTAATATGTCTGTACTGAAGTATGTAGGAATAGAGGGAGTAATATGTCTGTACTGAAGTATGTAGGAATAGAGTGAGTAATATGTCTGTACTGAAGTATGTAGGGATAGAGGGAGTAATATGTCGGTACTGAAGTATGTAGGGATAGAGGGAGTAATATGTCTGTACTGAAGTATGTAGGAATAGAGGGAGTAATATGTCTGTACTGAAGTATGTAGGAATAGAGTGAGTAATATGTCTGTACTGAAGTATGTAGGGATAGAGGGAGTAATATGTCGGTACTGAAGTATGTAGGGATAGAGGGAGTAATATGTCTGTACTGAAGTATGTAGGAATAGAGGGAGTAATATGTCTGTACTGAAGTATGTAGGAATAGAGGGAGTAATATGTCTGTACTGAAGTATGTAGGGATAGAGGGAGTAATATGTCGGTACTGAAGTATGTAGGGATAGAGGGAGTAATATGTCTGTACTGAAGTATGTAGGGATAGAGTGAGTAATATGTCGGTACTGAAGTATGTAGGGATAGAGTGAGTAATATGTCGGTACTGAAGTATGTAGGGATAGAGTGAGTAATATGTCAGTACTGAAGTATGTAGGGATAGAGGGAGTAATATGTCTGCACTGAAGTATGTAGGGATAGAGTGAGTAATATGTCAGTACTGAAGTACACACTATAGGAATATAGAGGGAGTAATATGACTGTACTGAAGTACATACTATAGGAATAGAGGGAGTAATGTGTCTGCACTGAAGTATGTAGGGATAGAGGGAGCAACAAAAGAGGGCGTGAGAGAATTATGTGCGCGGGGGCGAGTTTAACATATAATTATTTTAAGGCGTTTGTGCTTCTAGTAGGGGGCGGAGAGAGACGTGAGGGAGACGGCACATCCTTTGGGTCCATTCATACACCCTCAGAGTTAAATGAACACTCAGAATTTTACAGTGCGGAGAGAGCGAGAGAGAGAGAGAGAGAGAGAGAGGGCGTATGACAGGTCCTAAGTGAGATTCAAATGCGGCACAGTGCAACTTGTGGTCGGAAACCTTAACTGGTTGAGCCACCAGGGCATGCGTTTTTTTTTTTTCAAACCTTTATTCATAGACCAAAGATTTAACTGAAGTCGTGTGCTGTGTTTCAACAACTTTAGGTGCACACGACACAATACGACCACAATATTTTACTGTTTTTAAATGAACAGGCTCCGCTTGAGCATTTCGGGCGTGGGGGTGTTAAGCACACCTCAGTGAATAGGGCGGGGAGAGCATTAACATTACCCTGTGCACATTTGGCAGTGTTGTAGTACATGTTTTTTTTGTAATTTTTGGCTAGAAGCATACAACTCCACATTTCCATGTTTCAGAGTTAATCAAAGCCATGCAGCCTAATGGATACTTTTCTTTAAATGCAATGTTTAACATTCTTTAACATAAAACAAGTGGGTAAAGTGCTGAAAATTGCATTAAAACGGCCCATTAATGTGCAACATTAAACATTTATCATACCGTGGAAAATGCCGACCAGACTACAAAACCTGGAGTATGAATGTGCCAATGTTTTAAACCAGTGTTTCTCAAAGTGGGCTCCGGGGACCCCCAGGAGTCCTTGTATTGAGGGGGTCCAGTAGAACCAGTCGATGCCCCAGAGGTATGTCCTACTTTATCATCAATTTTCAAATGAATTGGACCATAAGTTACAAAAACGTGTATCATGATAAACTTAAACTAGCGAGTAAGTATTTATGTTTACTAAGTTAATGAAATGTTAAGTCAAAATAAGTCAAATACTCATTGAGCTTAAAGGATCTACACCATGAATTAAAAAAAATTAAAATTATATTTAATATCATATTGTTTATGTCACTCAAACGTTTTTCAAAAGGTTTGAGCCTAAATCAAGCCTCAGATATACTCATTCCAACTAACTTCTCTCTGGCTAATAAAGTACTTTCACCTGCAATACCACATTGTCCTGATTTGCACGTGGCGCTATTGAGACAGTTTGTATGCATGTTATCTCCTGGTTCTGTGTGGAAAAAGTGAAAAAAGAAAAAAAAAGGGGGGGGGGGGGGAATCAGAACATGTTTTTTCTTTTCTTTTTGTTTATGAATTCCAATGAGTTGGAACTGAAAAACGGGAGGGATTGTGCTAGTGACGTCACTTTCAGGGCCAAATCAGTTTGGCCTGTTTTGAGACCAATTTACATAAAACCCCAGATATGCTGTGAAAGCCTGAGTGCTCAAACTGGGGTATTTTTTGGGATAGAAGAGAGGTAGGGGAGACCAAAAACACACAAAAAAGAAGGAAAAGTACAAATTCATGGTGTAGTCCCTTTAATGGCATGAAAAGTCTTCTGCGACCAGCAGGAGGGGAATAGCGACACCGTAGGCCATTAATGAGAGCTGCAGTGTTTCCAGTACTTCCGCTCCGCATTGGCCTCGTTTCCAGCGGCGAATGCTTGCCGCCTGGTTTTACACTGAAATGTATTTTGCATCCATAGGCAGTTCTGTAGTCTTACACACAGATTAAACATACAATTACATCAGCCTTCTTTGTCTCCTTGACACAGTTCGTCCTCGAACAACAGCTGGTTTGAAGGTGTCCCACGTCTTCCCACGCTTTAGGAGAGAATAGGAACAGAAGTCACCGCTGTACACAGTGTTGCCAGATTCTATGAGAGAAACAAGCAACCAGGTCTAGGAAAACCAGCCCAAAAGAAGCAACTATGGGCCACATGAGCACTTTAACATAATACATCAGCTATTTGAAAATAGCAGATCTACAAGCTCACAACGTGTCGCGATGCGACGCGTTGTGAGCTTGTAGATCGGCTATTTTCAAATAAAATCTTGCGGGGAAATTATAATAAGCAGATCTGGCAACCCTGGCTGTACAGCTGCTTGAAGCCCAACGTGTTACCACACATTTCCAAGACCCTGACATCACTGATGTTGACCGCTTTAACCCTGGCGTCCCTATTTTGGACGTGTCTGACAGATTTAAAACTTCGGTGGGTTAAACCCGACTTTCTGCAGTAAAAAGTACAGTACTTGAGTTGAGTAAATGTACTTAGTAGAAGGAATGACAGAAACAGAGAGAGAGAGCTAGAGAGCAGATGGTGGAAAAAGTACTCACATTTTGTACTCTAAAAGTATCAATACTGCAATGTAGAAATACTCTGTTACAAGTAAATGTCCGGAATTCAACATTTATGTGAGTAAAAGTACAAAAGTATTGGTATCAAAATATACTTAAAATACAAAAGTAAAAGTACTCATAATGCAGAATGTCCCTTCACAACTTTTCAAATGTATACAAAATCTTTTGAAAATAGCCGATCTACAAGCTCACAATGCTGGTTTATGGAGTGGTTTATTCCATTGAGATATTTCTGAGGTTACACAGGAAATACAGCCACGATTATAGCCCACTGTTATCTGGGAGAAACTCCCACCTCATAGCATCATTTCAGTCACGTACATGTGTAAATTACTTGTCAAAAACATATCTTCATATCTTAATGTTTCACAAAGCAACAGTAATGTCATCGTGGATGTAAGTTAATTTGGTACGAGATGGACAGTACATCAGATAGCAATCAGATAATGGATTGTGAGGGCTCCATGGTAGGTTGGTGCATGTCATACAATCATTTTCTTCGACAACAAAAAAATATATATAGCAGATGTACGAGCTTGTACTGTACATCTGCTATTTTTTAATAGCCAATGCAAAAAATCTAAAATGACACAGATGCTTTCCCAGTTTTAATGGGTTAAATGGGTTTACACAAAAATGCCATAAGGAACTAAATGAAAGAAAACGAAAACATATCTATCACTGTCATAAGGCGAAAATGCGATGTGACATGTGACCTTGTAGATCTGATAATTTTTTATTATAGGCAGAAAATGTTCCATTGTTTTTATATTATTTTAAGAGAGGAACAGTATAACATCATAAGAAAGTGCCGGTTGTTAGGATAGACGGCATCCCATTGCCTGGAGGGACGATTGCTCTGATTGACTAGTTCGTTGTTAGGCCAACCGGCATCAAAACAAGAAAGAATGCGAGTACAACTGAGTTACAAGTGCTCAACCGTCATACCCATAGCCTGGAGAGACGATTGCTCCGCAAGTGGCTAGTTCGTTGTTAGGCCAACCCGGCAAAAGCTTCTGTAACTTCATCATCAGTCAGCAGAGTGAGTCAGTCTGTCAGGGACATTCACATATACAGGACTGGCCCTGCTCTTGCAGTCCAGCCTATAAAGGGAGTTGAAGGAGAAAAGGACAGGCAAAAGGAGGAAAAAACTAAAAGGGTAACAGATGGTGTCGTAAGGATTAGATATCTTCATTGGATGGCTGCGTCAACTCACTGCCCATTTTAGGCTTGCAACAATTCACCCATTCCTACCTCTTTCACACGTTTTCCCCCTTTCTATCTCTTTTAACCCATTAAGACCTGAGGCGATTCTTAAAAACGTTTTCTAAATTAAAAAACAGTTAAAAAAAAAAAAAAAAAAAAAAAAAATTAGAAAAAAAATTGCAGATCTACAAGCTCGTAGCGCGGCACTCGGTGCCGCGCTATGAGCTTGTATATCTGCTATTTTTGAATAGCTAAAGAAATCTAAAGTGACACAGATGCGTTCCAGGTCTTAATGGGTTGTTAATCACTTGTGCTTCCTATAACATGTTCACTCAAGCCCAACCTATTTCTATCTTAAGAGTACAGAATAGGCTCTGATGGTATTCATACTGTTAGCTTATATTTACCGTCCAATCTATGTGGAAAAAAATGTCCTGATTAAAAGTAACGTCCCACTAATGACTTCTGTGCAAGGATGCATCTTCCCAGCATTTTGATTGTGGTGCTATAAACCAAAGTCAGACTGTAGGCCTACTGTATCTCCAATGTCTAGTACCAAAAGGTAGAATGAAGCCCTACTATTACATATTAATGCTATACTACTGTAAGTAACTCTTGCAACCCTCCAGACATCAAGTTATTCACTCCTCCTCACACTCATTCCTCCTCTCCAGTCACTGACCTTAATTCATGCCTTCTATACTCCATGCTCTCTGTCTTTTATCTGTTATCCATTTCCTGGCCTCGTAGCTATTGGGGTCTCGGGCCGGTTGCCAGGATAGTGAGCACTTGTTAAATCTCTTTATTCTCCTCCTGAAGAAACTATCTTCCTCTGCATTATGCGCCCTCTAGGCAGAGAAAGAAAAGGGAGTTACTGTAGAGAGCAGGTGAATGAGAGTCACAGCAGGGGAAGAGGGGGATGAGGAAGAGAGGATGGAATACAAAGGGAGAAGGGATGGAAAGAGAAGTTATGACAGAAACGGAGAGAGAGAGCGAGAGAGCAGTGGTGGTTTGTACTGTAAAAGTATCAATACTGCAATGTAGAAATACTCTCTTACAAGTAAATGTCCGGAATTCAACATTTACTTGAGTAAAAGTACAAAAGTATTGGTATCAAAATGTACTTAAAACGTAAAAGTACTCATAATGCAGAATGTCCCTTCACAACTTTTCAAATGTATAAAAAAATCGTTTGAAAATAGCCGATCTACAAGCTCACAATGCGTCTCATCGCCGAAATGTATGTAGGGCTGAAGTGGTTATAATATTAATCCAAATCTACAAAGAAACTAGTAACTCAAGTTTTCAAATAATTGTAGTGGAGTAAAAGTACAATATTTGCCTTTGAGATGTAGTGGAGTAGAAGTAAAAGTACTGAAAATTGGAAATACTTGGAATTGGAAAGTAAAAATTGCTCAAAATTGAACTTAAGCTTGAGTAAATGTACTTAGTTACTTTCCACCACTGCTAGAGAGTATAATGGAAGTGACTTTGGAAGTGGTGTAGTATCCCTGGCATTATGCAGAGAGCCCTGAACTTGCCCGGGTCTCATATATTCATATGCTGGGGGCTAACAGCACCTTGGCAGCTCTTAAGAGACGACTCTGCATATACAAGACAGGAAGCATTAGACATGCATGGCGGAAAAGCCCAGTCAACAATGCATTACTGTATTAGTGGTCCGAGGCAATTCATTTTCATGATGTCGCTCTGGATAGAAAGCTACTTAAAGTACATTTGAAGCTGTTCTCATGCATGTGTAAATGGAATTTAAGAGTTCATCGTCAAAGCAATATATTTCCATTATGGGAAAGAAAAGAAAAGGAAATATTTCTGATGTTCATCTCCACAATAGAGATGGCCCAGTTTGTGAGCAGTACAATATCCACAGTGTATCCATAGTATCCAAGAAAAGAAGAAAGGTTTTATTGAAGGGTTAAAGTTCTATATGATAATAACAGGGGTCTCCCCAACTCATCTCTCCAGCTCCTCACCAGAACCCCACAAAGCAGATCATTTCATCAGGTTCAAATGTACAGTGTTCCAATTTTGCCTCCTCTTTTTCTTGTTTCATTACTTCCATTTTCATATCATTTTGGGGGTCCTTGAAAATCAGTGGAAACCACAGATTTTTTTAACTGTTAGGATTTAGAAGACATTTGTAGAATCCCCCCAGAAGCAAAGACTTGAGTTAAAAATGTTCGCTTTATAAAATATATACATTAAAGGTTTAATGACATTCACTTTTACACCACATTCAAAGTCTTTGTCCTGGTCCTTCAAAAGTGTACAAAAAGTTTTAAGTGAAAATTCCATTCCAGTGATCCATGGCAGGTGTTTTTCTCTCACATTTCTAAAGCCTTTTCAACTGCAATGAAAAAAGAAATCTTTGCCTGCGGGTGTCGCTGGTGAGGGATTTTGCCTGTCAATCATCGCCTCTGCTCCGCCCCCCCCCAAAGGAAAGGATAGGGGAGGGGAGGGACGAGGAGGAGAGTGGGCGGGATTAATCGACTGTGACCTCACTGTCGAAGGGCCAAGCTCAGATTACTTTTCAGCCTAATTATTCAGAAAACCCCAGACCACAGAAAATCCACTGAATGTTCTAAGTTCAGGTTTTTTGGGTGTAATTGAGGTCATAAAACCCCAAATAAAACATTGAAAATAAAAAAAGTGAAAATGAATGTCATGATACCTTTAAAAGATTTGCACAAACTTTCATGATTTTTCTCAAAAAAATAGCAGATGTACAAGCTCGTAGCGCGGCACTCGTGCCGCGCTATGAGCTTGTATATCTGCTATTTTTGAATAGGTCTGAATGGGTTAACTATTTTTATTTTTTGTCTAAACGAAGGGATAGAGTTTCTTTCGGGACTGCAAATGAACGGCCTCATAACTTCCCTGTCACAGCAAACTCTGATAATGGGGACAGAAGTTGTACTAATACATGAATCAGCCACAGGGAAGACTGCACTGATTTGAGCCAAGTCACTAGACATTATATTGGGCTGGGAATATATATCAAAACTGATATTTAGAACCAATTACCAACTTAATCTTGCTCATGTACGTAGGTTAATCGAATCATTGAGAAGTTTTTTCAATTTCTTATATCGACGTAATGCGACGCTTAGTGAGCTTGTAGATCTGCTATTTTCACTGTTTGCTTTTTTAAATAACAATTCATTAATCCGGATCAAGGAAAACGTGAAACAATCGTGATATTGATTTGAAGCCATATCTCCCAGCCCTAAATCAGCCTACATGAATCAGCCACAGGGATGACTGCACTCATTCGTGCCAATAGTCTATAGACGGGCTGTGCTGTGTGCTCCAGTGTGCACTCTTTGCTATCCAATTTCCTTGATTTGATGCTCTCTCTCTCTCTCTCTCTCTCTCTCTCTCTCTTTCTTCCCAAGTACAGTATGTAATATTGCGGCCAGTGTTGCCAGATTCTGTCAGAGAAACAAGCAACCAGGTCTAGGAAAACCAGCCCAAAAGAAGCGACCATGGGCCACATGAGCACTTTAACATATACATCAGCTATTTGAAAATAGCAGATCTACAAGCTCACAACGCGTTGTGAGCTTGTAGATTGGCTATTTTCAAATAAAATATTGCGTGGAAATTATAATAAGCAGATCTGGCAACCCCGATTGCGGCCTTGGGCTCTTTGGCTCAGTTTGATTAGTGCGGTCCTGTGGTTGATAAATGGTTTGGCTTCGGTTTGTTTATCATGCTGTGGTCTATAGTGTCACTGTCTGTGCCCCCCCCCCCCCCCCCCTCCATTCATTGTCTTGATGAACGGTCGTTGCTCAGTAATCTAATCCCCGTCTCCTCCGTGCATGCCGGCTAATAACATTCATGCAGAGGAGACATAGACAGGTCACTACGGGCCCACGACCCCCTGCAGTCCCGGGGTCATGACATCTCCGCGACCTCCACTTAAGCTCTAAACATAACTCGCGTTGGCGCCTCGGTAGGAAAATAGAGGGCCCTCGGGTTGCCCTGGCACATTTTGAGACCGCAAAAGACAGTGTCTTTTACGATGTAATAAGTTACATTAAACCATAATGCTGAAGAATAACTTTGTTTCATATCATTGCAGAATAGAAACCTTCTCTGGAAATCAATGTCTTGAGCCATCCAGCTACTCGTTGACCTATTGGTAAAAGAAAACAAATGATCAACAATAAACTGACGTGATCATCTTTCATCCCATGATGTTTTCAATGCATTTGTGTTTTGACCACTTAAAGGGATATTTCACTTTCAAATAAAATAAACATTAAAAAAAAATATTATAAAAAAATGAAAGAAGTTATGGCAAAATCACGGCCCCCTCACACATTAGTAGGACACTCTAATGTGTGAGGGGGCCGTGATTTTTCCATTACTTTTTTCATTTATTTTTAATATATTTTTTAAATGTTTATTTTATTTGAAAGTGGAGTATCCCTTTAAGTCATATATACTTTGCTTTAAGACAAAGGCAATCAAAAATGTGTTATGTGCTATTTTTTAATCTGCTATTTTTGCTAATTACAATTTTCTTTAAAGGAATTAAACAAATATTTAAATAAATTGGAAAATAAATCAAGATTTGCCCCAAAACAGGGACACTAGGGTGAGGGCACGGTCCCACCGCACTTTTATTCTACCTATGGGGTGGAATCTGCCAATGCTTTGTCAATGCAAATGCGTGGATTCATGGAAAAGAATCGCAAGACCGTGAATCCACGCATTTGCATTGACAAAGCACTGGCAGATTCCGCCCCAGAGGTCAAATAAAGGGCGGTGGGACCGCGCTCCTGAATCTGGTTAAAGAATCAGAATCTGTTTTAATTGTCACATCAGTAATTTGTTTTTGTGCAAGCTCGATTCTTTTCTTGTTTTTCGGGTAAAAAAGAGAGAGGAAAAGCAATGATTAAATATAAAAAATCATGACCTCAAAGAACCATAGATTGTTTTTTTGTTGTTGTTGAGAAACAAATCTGTCTCTGAATCATGGCCTCATCTGTCAACATTGTGTTTGGCTCCATCTAGACTGAACTGTGACCCCGCTGCTGGTACTCTGTCCAGCACCAGCTGTCCTTGTCGCTGTTTATTGACAATCAGCTGGAATAGGAGGCGTTTGGTCCAATTTGATTTAGAGAGAGAGAGAGGGAGAGAGAGAGAGAATGGAGAGACGAAATAAAGACAAAAGGGAGACAGAGACAGAGTCATTTCCGCCTATCACAGCGAAGTCTTCTTTTTGTCATATCCGTAGGTCGATAAACCCTGTGTCACCCACCTCGGCCCCTCTCACTCACTTTTGAGCCGGTCTCATCAAGGACACTTTATTAGGTGTAATCGCACTCCATAAGCACTCTCTGATTCAACGGTCCTCTGCAGGAAATCAAAAACCCCGATGGCTTATCTTGTGAGGCCTGACAACCAGTGGTGGAAAAAGTACTCAATTGCTTTACTTAAGTAAAAGTATCAATACTGCAATGTAGAAGTACTCCGTTACAAGTAAAAGTCCGGAATTCAAAATGTACGTGAGTAAAAGTGCAAAAGTATTGGCATCAAAATGTACTTAAAGTACCAAAAGTAAAAGTACTAAAATATTAGAAAATAGCAGATCTACAAGCTCACATTGCGACGCGTTGTGAGCTTGTAGATCGGCTATTTTCAAATAGCCTAGGTATAAAATAAGACTAAAGTGGGTAATGTATGTTTTATAATAAAAATAAAAATGTATATCTGAAAAGTAACTAGTAACTAAGTTTTCAAATAATTGTAGTGAAGTAAAAGTACAATATTTGCCTGAGATGTAGTGGAGTAGAAGTAAAAGTATCGGAAATTGGAAATACTCAAGTAAAGTACAAATACCTCAAAATTCTACTTAAGTACAGTACTTAAGTAAATGTACTTAGTTACTTTCCACCACTGCTGACAACCCATCTGTGTCAAAGCCCCTTTTTTTTCTTTGCCTGTATTTTATTAGTACGCTGCATGAATGAACAGTATTACTATTATTAGTATAATTATCGTGTTTTCTTTTACCAATTGGACAGGGTTATTACCAGCCAATGCATTTGTACACATTAAAACCCTCAGTGTTCATTCATCCATTTGCAACCCGGTTACATTTTGTACGCACTCTGAGTTAAATAAACTCTGAGGATTTTACTGTGTAATAAGCCATTCATTGTGGAGAGAGACCATGTGGCCTTGGGGCAGTGAGGACGGTGGTTATTTGATGGATCTGGAACACATCCAGTGCTAATATAATCTTCTAACGTGGTACCGAAAAAAGGTCAACATGTCCCGGAGCCCACTCTGTGTTTACCGCGGCTTCCTGCAGATAAAGCCAACAATTTTGTGGCAGGAACTTACATCACCATATATATGTGTGTGTATACTGTGTATGTGTATATTTCATATATATATATATATATATAATTTATGAGTGTGTGTTAAAAATGGCACCTTTAGGCTGTGGTCGCCGAGGAAACCTTCAAAACAGCGTTGAAAAATGACTTAAACATGAGTTACTGGTGGATATTTGAAACATTTTCATTCAGACCTCAAGTCCCCAGTCGCCTGCTTTTCTTTACGTCGTCGACTCCATAACTCTTTTTTTTATTTTTTCATGGAGCATTATGCTTTGCTTGGGACAAAGGTGCTGAGGAGGCAGAAATGCTTGATGTCGGTATGAATGTGCCCGTTGCCCTCGACCAAAGCAAGCCGTTTAGGCCTCCGAGAATAAAGGAAAACAACAGCATCGATCCGTGCTTCTCCTTCTCGTATAGTGAGGCCAACGCTTCATCTAAAAGAGATCTTGTGATTTGTTCTGACTCATATAGACTCACCCGCCTTATGCTCTCTACCTCTTCGGTCGATCCTTGCCCAATCTCATCATGTCAGTGGTGGAAAAAGTACTCAAAATGTTTTACTTAAGTAAAAGTACCAATACTGCAATGTAGAAGTAGTCCATTACAAGTAAAAGTCCGGTGTTCAAAATTGACTTGAGTAAAAGTACAAAAGTATTGGTATCAAAATGTACTTAAAGTAGCAAAAGTAAAAGTACTAAAATGTTTGAAAATAGCAGATCTACAAGCTCACAACGCGTCGCGATGCGACGCGTTGTGAGCTTGTAGATCGGCTATTTTCAAATAGCCTAGGTATAAAATAGGGCTAAAGTGGTTAAGGTACGTTTCATAATATCATAGCTACATCAGATATCATAGCTTATATCTGAAAAGTAACTAGTAACTGAAGTTTTCAAATAATTGTAGTGGAGTAAAAGTACAATATTTGCCTCTGAGATGTAGTGGAGTAGAAGTAAAAGTACTGAAAATTGGAAATACTCCAGTAAAGTAAAAAATACTTCAAAATTGTACTTGAAGTACAGTACTTGAGTAAATGTACTTAGTTACTTTACACCACTGCATCATGTCTACCGAGACGGGGGTGTTAGATCAGGAATTCTCAATCCTTTTTCATTTCAAGGACCAACTAAAAACAATAAGAGCACCCGCACACTGCCCGACTTGCACAGTACAAGGGATAAACTTTATTAGGTTGTTTTGTACACCAAGACCTTCTTCAAGCACGCTTGAAGGTTTTGGTGACCTTCTTCATTGCATCTTGTTGCATCTTGCAACCTAATAAAGTTTATAACCTTGTACTATGCAAGTCGGGCGGTGTGTGGGTGCTCTTAATATTTTTTCGTTCATGCTGAGTGCTTCACCTATACACCCGTCACAAAGACTCTTAAACCGGGTGTGCAAACAGTTGTAATTTCAAGGATTTTGTATATCTGGGACTGCAATCTACTTTGTAAAATCCTCAGTATTAAAGGTGCAATCCTAAGTTTATTTTAATGAATAAAACTAAATATCGTCTCTCATGTGGGAGACCTGATTTTGCGTACGCATTTCGTCAGTGTCGCGAAAATAGCAAGATCAAGTGTCACGATGTGAAAAGTAATGACATGCCCCAAATGGGAACAAAATCCAGGTTGAAAGTTGTGGATAAGAATGAATCAGAACCTGAAAAATATTCCTTCAAAATGTTGAACTGCAGTGACAGACACACACTGTCACCATTATTGCCCTGCAAGGAGTTTAAACAGAGTAATGCCACATCTGTTTTAAATAGTTATTTTACCCCCCTTTTTTATTTTATTTAGCTCTTAATGTTTTTTTATCGTCTCCTGCAGCATGCTTTTTTTTCCCTATGATGATTTTCTGTCCCATATAAATGTAGTGACTGAATATGAAATATTCTTGAATTTTTGCCAAAATAAATGTGTCGTGGTTCACAGACATACCGTGCGCAGCCAAGTGTGCAGTCACTGCAGCATGCGATGTCAAGTGGTGCAAGGATTTTTATAGAGTACTCAAGTCCTGACGTCAAAGCCGTACTCCCTAGGTCATAAAGACATTTCCCCATTCAAAAATCCCAATTGCTTTTCTTTTAAATCACTTATTGTAATGTGCTCTAATTTATTATTACAGCGTGGCTCTGCAGGAGGCTAGCCGTCCGTCTATAATGGAAGTCAATGGGGCTCAGATCGGCCTGAAACATTGCCCAAATTTGGTGTCTAGACCATAGAGTTATATATCTAGAGGTCGGATTGCCCCGCCCCCAGCTATTCATTTCTATTAAAGTGCTCAGTGGCGTTTTGAAGCACCCGGAAGTAAGAATAGGAACCAATACGAACCAATGGAATGGATCCATGGGTCGTGACGCGTCGCGAGCATGCGCACAAAACGGGAGATGCACGCGCAGTAGCATTCAAGTGCATTCTCAGATTTGACCACCAGGCTTGGCCGCTTCACTGTTCTACTGTAGTTCTGGGGGCTTGGTCTCTAGACTCTAGTTGACTGACGACTGACATCATAGATAACTGACGTCACAGGCTGGCTACATGTTGTCAGAGATTCACCGGAAAATCTGATCCCCAGGCATTTTACACATAATGGTTACCAAACATAAAAAAACTAAAAGTACTAATTTATCCCCAAAGAAATACAAGCCCACCTACGGTACAAATCACAGACTGTATCAAATATAACTAGATATCATAAATAATACAGAGCCACGTCCCTGCCCATACTCATTTTTCTTTTTTGAATTTTTGGAACACAGTTCTCATATTGACTGCCAGAGTATTTTCATAAAGTACTCCCCCAGTGCCAGCGATTTTCGTGTTTTTTTGTTTTGTTATTTTGTTATTTAATTTTCATATAGATTGTCTAGCTGGGCTTTTGAACTCATACGATCGTTCCACCACTAGAGAGCAGCAAATAGCCAGCTTGATCAGCTCGCTGACTCACTCGCCCCCCCCCCACACCCAGTCAAACAGTCAAATACGTCAAACCGGATGTGACGTGGTCTCAGATTCTCTGATCGGCGAAAATTACGATGTGATACACGACGGCGATGACTGTTCGTCACCCAGACCATAGATTATAGAAGGGGAGGTCTCCGTTCGTTTTTTATACCGTGTGAAAAACCGTGTGTTTCCCTATTCTGGCCAAAAATGACCGTGAAAAAAATAAGAAAACCGGAAACGGAATTTGCGTCATAAAACCGGATGCAGTGGTGGGTGAAGTAAGTGGAACCTGAAACCTAGAGTGAAACATTGCAGAATAGCGTGATCAGAGATTAAACAATGAACGCGCGTCCAACGTGTCTAACGCGTCGACGGCCAACTGGACAAAGTAGCAATTGACGCGTTATCGTGTCAAGGGCAGTCAAAGAGTTTTAAAACGAGACGTATGGTCTAATAGCAGTTTGGCTTCCCTGTGATTTTTCAATTACATCCTTTATAAGGGCCAGCAGTGTGTTGTGGCATCCCATGAAATCAATAATGATGTCAACTAAACAGCCATTAACTACAGGCCACCATATAGCCTGAGAGCATTTTATAATAAGGTGTCCAATACAACGGACGCAGTCACACAATTCTGCCGGAGCCAGCACAGTAGACTTAATCGCACGTTGTTAGTCGGGCTGGGCAGAGTCCAATACGTTTTGTGGGAGACTATTCCCAAGTTGGCCAATGTTATAAAAGGGGGCTGTCTTTAAGTCAAATAGAGTTGTTGAAAAAGCTTTGATCTCGCTCCTCTGAAGCAACCCAGATGGCTTAACTTTCAGAGGGTGTATTTATCCTTCTAAGTGAGGTGAAAAATGTCCTCATTAATAACAGCGAGTTATTTTGTCTGGGTGCTGGCTGGCCGGCCGATGAAAGCTGAGGAACGTATCAGCCTAGGATAGTCCGCATTGATGGAACATTTAGCTGATCTGAATATCGGATGCAAACATTTCAGCCGTTGCATAAACGGAGGCATGGATGCAAGAATAATGTACTGTATATGCATGTATAGTAGAAAAGGGTTGCCAGATCTGCTTATTATAATTTCCCCGCAAGATTTTATTTGAAAATAGCCGATCTACAAGCTCACAACGCGTCGCATCGCGACGCGTTGTGAGCTTGTAGATCGGCTATTTTCAAATAGCTGATGTTTTATGTTAAAGTGCTCATGTGGCCCATAGTCGCTTCTTTTGGTCTGGTTTTCCTAGACCTGGTTGCGTGGTTCTCTCACAGAATCTGGCAACACTGATAGTAGGCATTGAACCGCTGCGTTGTCTAGAACCGGTTAGAGGGGGCTGCGGGATTGAATTTCACCCTTTGAACTTTGCAGTGGAATACATTTTAGGCCGACCGACGTAACGCCTGATGTAAATCACGGGTGGAGGGACGGAGCCGGAAAGGTGACACTTGCAACGACATCATGCATGGGGTCATTATGGAGAGTGAGTCTGGATACTGTGTCTGTCTGTCTATCTGTGTGGCCGCCAGGCGCAACACTTCATCTCTCTCTTCTATAGAGGCCCGACCAATGCCGGAGTTTTGCGTCCGATACCGATTTTGGAGAGTTCTAACCCGGCCAATTTCTGAATGATATTTTGTCAAAAATGCAACATTTAAAAAAAGCTTCGATTTGATTAAGGTTTCTATTTGAGAACATTTCACTTTATAAGCAAAACATACAAATAAGCACAAAAGCTTAAGGCTTAAATATTAAACTTCAATGTATTATGTACATTTAACTTTTTTCTTCTTAATTATTCAATGAACATGCAAACGAGTGTAAAATACACACGCTGAACTTAATTTTATTTAACCACTTAAGACCCTATTCAAAGATCTTCAAAAATAGCCAATCTACAAGCTCACAATGACTCGCATTGCAAACAAGGGGCCAGCCGGACATATTTACAATGAGGCCAATACGGAAGTGAGACAGTTCATATGAATGGCCTGTTTGGCGCTGTTTTACGTGTTTTACCTCTGTGGGTGTCAGAAAGCATTTATTTTAACGCAAGCGGATGGGTTTTTGACAAACTTTAGACTAGATTTTCTTACCTTTAATAAAAATGTACATAAATTCTATATGCTTCCAGTCGCTTTAAAGTCTCCTTTCAATCATCATGATATGCGTTTTGCTAAATTATGGTCCCATTTATTTTAAAATTGACGATAAAGTAGGTTATTCTCTAGGAGGGGCGGGATGATTTGATTGACAAGCTACACAACCAATAGCATTCATTCCCCGCCCCCGCTCTTGATTGACAAGCTACCCAACCAATAGCATTCTTTGGGGATTGTTTTCCAGTTCCTGTTACCGACGTGCTTTTGGGCTTATATTAGAGATGGCGGATTTCAAATTCCTGAACAATCGGCTTCATTTTCGGTCTGTAGAAACCAGCGGTCTGGCTTTGGCCATCTCTTTTATACAGTCTATGATTGCAAAGCTTGATTGGCTATTTCTGAACACTTTCGCCTATAATGAATAAAGTGGTTAAAATTGTGACACAAAAAAACCCACAATCAAATAATGGTCGATATATCGTTAAGACCGATATATCAGTTGGGCCCTATACTCTCTTCCTTCTTTTCCTCTTTATTTTCCTTTAAAGCCCAGAACCCATTGCCCTCATCTCATGTATGCTCTGTAATCCCCTCTCAAGCACTGCAGAAAACCTCCTGTCTAATCTCTCACACTCATGACTCATCGTGACCGAGTGGCTGACTGCAGGCTTATAGGAGTTCACTTCGAGGAATTATTGGCGTCTGCCCCCCCATGCCGGCTTCTCAATGTATTTTTTTCCCCTTTAAACCAATAAGAAGGGATTTTAAAAAGGTGTGACTGTGTGTCGAGCTTAAAAACATCGCCAGTGGTGTTTGAAAACCTCCCTAACCCCAGTTTTTTTTACTTTTAGATTTTTGTTTTTCCGCTTTCGTGCTGAAAAAGGGAACATGACAACCCTGAAAACCATTCGGGTTTTTGGGGTTTGGGGTTTTCTCTTCATGAAAATGAATGCCTGTCAGGCCAAATAAAATGCTATAATGTCGCTTGTGGAAAGTTAAGGAGACCTTTGTGAGTAAAAACCTAGTTGGGTCTGCATGCTGCTTAGACTTAACCAGAATCCTTAGCCTTTTTTTCTATAGGGACGTCTGGCTGCCTGGCTCATATTCTGGAGCCGTTAAAGTGTGCAGAGGGAGGATTAACGCAGTACTGAAGTGTTTGTGTGTGTGTGTGTGTGTGTGTGTGTGTGTGTGTGTGTGTGTGTGTGTGTGTGCGTGTGCGTGTGCGTGTGCGTGTGTGTGTGCGTGTGCGTGTACGTGTCCGTGTGTGTGTGTTAGCACGAGGGTGGTCATGAAAGGGAGGATGTGTGTCATAAAACCTGAAGACCAGACACAACATGTCTGCTTTCAGCACTGTGGCAGCACCCTGTGTGTGTCTGTGTGTGTGTGTGTGTGTGTGTGTGTGTGTGTGTGTGTGTGTGTGTGTGTGTGTGTGTGCGTGTGCGTGTGCGTGCGTATCTTTCTGTTAAAGATGTTCACTTTTGTGCGTGAGCATGCTCTGTGCTCCAATACTCCCATCGCCCCACAGGTTTCCCTTGTCTGTTCTCTTAGACCCCTTAGGAACCACTTTAGACGTCAGCTTTACTCAGTTTGTCAGTGTGAGTGTACACACACACACGCACACGCACGCACGCAAACACGCACGCACGCACGCACACGCACACACACACACACACACACACGCAGTGCCGTATAGATCTGACTGATCGACAACACAAGAAAGAAATCCTGGGGGCCTCTGATTCAAGCTCTCCTAGTCATTCACTGTGCGCACGACATCGATAAAAAACGACCTGTGTCGACTCAAACATACCTCTCCTTCACTTCCAATTTCCTGCCTGCCTCCAGAAACAAGGCAGGCAGACAGACAGGCAGCAGCAGAGGTACTGTAGAACCACCCATGTTACACCGTGACTTGCATAATGCCACGGGGGGAGAAATTGGCCAATTCCACATGCCTAGCTTTCAATGCCTAATTGGAAGACATTTTCAGTTTTATGTTTTCGTTGAACGTTTTGGAAGATGTGGAAGAAGTGGTAACGTGCGAGCAGAATTTGACAATATTCAAGTAAGGCAAAAGGCTTTGCCGTGTTAACACCGGCAGATACAAAGCTACCAGTGGTGTAAAGTAACTAAGTACATGTACTCAAGTACTGTACTTAAGTACAATTTTGATGTATTTTCTTTACTTTACTGGAGTATTTCCAGTTTTCAGTACTTTTACTTCTACTCCACTACATCTCGGAGGCAAATATTGTACTTTTACTCCACTGACAATTGTTTGAAAATTTTAGTTACTAGTTACTTTGCAATTGTAAAATAATTATTATATTATAAAACATACATTAACCACTTTAGCCCTATTTTATAAAAAAAATAGGGCGATCTACAAGCTCACAACGCATCGCGATGCGACGCGTTGTGAGCTTGTAGATCTGCTATTTTCAAACATTTTAGTACTTTTACTTTTGGTACTTTACGTATATTTTGATACCAATACTTTTGGACTTTTACTCAAGTACATTTTTAATTCCATACTTTTACTTGTAACAGAGTATTTCTATATTGCAGTATTGATACTTTTACTTAAATAAAAGATCTGAGTACTTTTCCCACCACTGAAAGCTACAGTCTACCATTCATTTTCAATGGAAGCTGCAGCGTCATGAATACGCTTGCAGCTGCTACAAAATCTACAAAGCTACTGTACGAGTTGAGCTGGCTTCAACAGCAGCTATACAAACGCTGTGTGCAAGCTCTATGGACATGATATCCAAAGCGCTCCTCAGCTCAAAAGGTGTTCTCTGTGGACTGTTTTATAGCTTTTGTAGCTGCCACTCTGCCAGCGTGAACGCAGCAGTGTGCATCTGAATCTCAGCTTTGATTTTGCATAGGTACATTTTGGATGCACTCATGCTTTCTTAAAGGATCTACACCATGAATTAAAATAATAATAATAATGTTTCATATCATATTGTTTATGTCCCTCAAACGTTTTTCAAAAGCTTTGAGCCTAAATCAAGCCTCAGATATACTCATTCCAACTACTTCTCTCTGGCTTATAAAGCACTTTCACCTGCAATACCACATTGTCCTGTTTGGCACGGGGCGCTATTGAGACAGTTTGTATGCATGTTATCTCCTGGTTCTGTGTGGAAAAAGTACAATAAATAAATAAAAAATAATAATAAAATAAAATAAAATAAAATAAAATAAAATAAAAGATTATTATTATAATTTTTTTGGTTGGAACTGAAAAAGGGAGGGATTGTACCCTGGCGTGGCGTCACGTCAGGGTGCAAATCAGTTTGGCCTGTTTTGAGACCAATTTACAGAAAACCCCAGATTTGCTGTGAAAGCCTGAGTGTTCAAACTGGGGTATTTTTGGGGATAGAAGAGAGAGACCAAAAACACACAAAAAAGAAGAAAAAGTTAAAATTCATGGTGTAGTCCCTTTAAGCAGTATTTGCGAGATGACTGGAAAAGAGAGTAGATCAGATGTACTGTATACAGTGCCTAGCTCTGGTTCAGTAAAACATGGACATCGGATACACTCAACTCAAATGTGTTTTTTTTTACACAGTAGCTGTTTTTTTTTCTTTTGTTCCTTTCTTTTTCTGAATACTGTTGATGTAGCATTACCTGTGTCAACTTCAATTAGGATGTGTTTTAGATGCTATTTGCGTGTAAATTCTGCAACATTATGATAATAATAATTGCCTTTATTGTCCCCTCAGGGATATTCATCTTCACAGTCTGTTCCAACAGAAAAACACATAGCCATATAGCACAGAACAACATAGCACATAACAATATACTGTAACACCAAGACAATGCATGAAGTCCCCACAGTCTACACAAAAAAACATCCTATCAGCGAGGCAGTTTGTTTAATGCCGCAATGGCTGGGGACAAAACTTCTAAAACAAACCTTTTCCCATTTCAAAGTGCGGTATCTTCGTCCAGATGGTGTTCATCATGATGTGATTGAAACTTTGTCAATGTTTCATTTAATTCATATTTTTTTCTCTTATTATTTTTAACTTACCTTTTATAAATTTAGAGTACAACAATCATTTTTTTACCCACTTTTTCTCCCCAATTTAGTCCTTATGCCAATTACTGTAATTCCTCCCCACACACATTTCTGTGTTGTCACTGCTGTCGTATCCTACTGACTCACCTGCCAGTGAGGAGCCCCCACCAGGAGGACGTAGAGCCTTCGTCCTACTCCTCCCACCCAACACTCCCTGCTGACAGGTGCCGCCCCAGCCCGTAGGAGTACGTGCAGTGACAAAATTATCACCCTCCCCGCCCGGCCTCCCTCCCCGGACGGAGGCCAATTGTGTTCGCATAGACGCCCCGAACAAAGCCGGATGCACCACGGTGGATTCGAACCCACAACCTGTGGTGGCGGGCAGGGACTTTTACCACTGCGCCACCCAGAGCGCCCATTTAACCCATTAAGACCTGAGGCCGATTCTACAAAATGTCTGTTTTTAGAATGTCTTCTAAAAACTGTTTTTTGGAAAAAAACTTATGTTACTATGTCAGTGGTTCTCAAACTTTTTCATGTCAAGGACCCCCAAAATGATATGTATTTGGCCACCGACCCACATCTCAAAATATTTTGTTCCAGGGACCCCCAGAAGCAAAGATTTGAGTTAAAAATGTTCGCTTTAAAAATATATATATTCAAAGATTTGCTCGATTTTTCAAAAATAGCAGATCTACAAGCTAGTGCCGCGCTATGAGCTTGTAGATCTGCTATTTTTGAATAGCCAAAGTGTAAAATAATATTTTTTAGCTCAAATCAAAAAAGATGCATTCCAGGTCTTAATGGGTTAATTCATTATTGATATTTATTAGCTATTAACAACAATTGATTCCTGATTACTCCAACAGATGTGCTCTGGAGCAAGGGTAATGGGCATCCAGTATACAACATGTGTGCATGTACTGTACTATATGCTGTATGTACTGAGAATCAAATGTTAACATAAATGGTAAATGTCTGGCGAAGTTACACTGCTAACCAGTGCCATTAGACAATGTGATGTCGAATGAGTCGTGAAATTTGACATCTCAAGTTGCACTGGGACAGCACTAACACAGTGTAACAAGTGTGCAGTAAGGATCTGGGTACACAGTAAAATCATTCATTTATCCATTTGAAACGCGGATAATAAACCAAGGGTTTGAGGAATATGTAAAAAAAAAAAAAAAAAGAAACGAAATGGCAGATGGATTTAACCTCATGGTATTTCATCTTGGGATAGGGTGTCCCGAAGATTCATTCTACTATATTGCAATTCAGGCATCTTGCAGATACTGTAGGGACAGTAATGGTGCTATACAGTGAGGTGCACTACAAGTACTACTAATTTAATAGGACCACAATGGAAACAAGTCCCCAGGACTTTTTTTGTGTTATCCTTTTGGCCTAAATGTCTGACTGTACCCAGGGTTGCCAGATCTGCTTATTATAATTTATCCGCAAGATTTTATTTGAAAATAACCGATCTACAAGCTCACAACGCGTCGCATCGCGCCGCGTTGTGAGCTTGTAGATCTGCTATTTTAAAATAGCTGATGTACATGTTAAAGTACTCATGTGGCCCATAGTCGCTTCTTTTGGGCCGGTTTTCCTAGACCTGGTTGCTTGTTTCTCTCACAGAATCTGGCAACACTGACTGTACCTCGTGCTGTTTACATTCCTGACTAATAAAGTGTTCAATCAATCAATCAAATCTCAAGGGATCAGTTGCTTGTGGCTGTGTTGTACCGTACGTATGTCCGCTAGGTGCTGCTAGAATGCAAATAGCATTACATATTCAGTACATGGAGGAAAACATATCGGATGACCAAAACACAGTGATAGAAGAACCTTTGCGATACCCTTCTAATTGACCAGAAATACATATTTTATTAATTCCAGCCCGCTGTAGTTGCAGTATCCACCAAGCACTGCATGGATTATCTGAGAGTTTGTCTTCTTATCTTTTTGGGAGGCTTTGAGATGGTGTTGTCACGTTTTGACCTTGAAGGTGGTGTGTGGGTCACTGCGTAACAACGCTTAAATCAGGATTGAAGGAAAGAGGGCATATTTGTTTTACCTTTCCTTTCTGAACGGTCAAAAGGGGTTGTACACGGATGGAAGGTTGGAAAGGGAAGAGAAAGGATGAACAGGAAGTGGGACTGTGTGATAAATAATGAAAAGAAACGGAGAGAGGGAGAGGATTAAAGAAAGAGACGGAGAAAGAAAGATACAAAAAGGCAAAAATGGTGAACCCTTCCGAGGGCATCCGTGTGCAAATATAGGTAATTTGTACTTGAGTTAGGAAAGGAGCATCCTCCCTCTTTGTCAGCTAATCCTCAGGTGAAGAGGCTTCACGCGGTGAAGGAGGGATGATGAGTCAGCATAATGGTCTTTTATTTGACTCACCCAGATAAAGTGCAAGTATCATGATTGGGTGGTGGGCAAGGTTATAAGTTTTGAATTAGTTCTGATTTTTATTTAGTTTTCACTGTGTTTTCAATTTTTTAAAGACGGGGTGGCGTGATTTTCAGTGATCCCCCCCCCCCCCCTAAAACATAATCATCAGGTAGGGGAGAACGGGGTAAGATGAACCACTTTTTACTTATGTTGACCTCTAGGCAAGGAAAAATGAGATGGAAGTAAAATCTAAGCATCTACTAAAACTTCAAGATGTCTTCCATCAATTGAAATAATGAGTGTGCATCTATGACAAATGGTTGTAAAAATATGGGTTCTCAAAAAAAAGTGGTCATGTGGTTCAATTTGCCCCAGGTAAGGGGTAAGTTGATCCTAGTCAAGGGGTAAATTTACCCATATGATATTTTGCATTTTCAAGTTTAAACTTGAACAAATAATGTATTCACGTATCAACAATAATTTAATAACACATTTCCCTTTTGCAAATGGTCTTATTTATGTTCTTAATGGTATGTAAACAATATAAAACTAATTAAATAATGTTTGTTATTCAGAACCTTTTAATATTTGCAATTGTTAATACAATATTGAAAACTTCTCTTAAATGAGTGTATTCATCCAAATGAAAGGTCATACAGCATAATTTGAGAAGAAAAGACATAATAAAAAATATGAATGGTGATTCATATTAGGATAATTGGCTCAATTTACCCCAAGGCATTTGGTTCATCTTGCCCCATGGCCACCATTTTGACAAATCTGGCTAGCTTAATGCTTCAGGCTAAGCTTTAGTTAAATGATTCACATGGTTTCATACATAAGAATATCACCAACATGCATGATATATGAGTTTAGGCCTGGGTACATTTGCTTTAAAATAAACATCATTATACCAGAAAAGTAAAAATTTAACTTTGACCAGCACAAAACACTTTTTTATGTAAAAATATGCTTACCACAGTGCCCATGTGTGTCTCCCCTTCACTGCCAGGTAGAAATGATGGGTGTGTCCTGATTTTAAGGTCACATGACCACTCATGTGTATAGTTTTAAAGATACAGGGGGTGGTTCAACTTACCCGGCGGCTCATCTTACCCCGTTCTCCCCTATTATGGTTATACTAGGAGGAAGATTTTTTCAAAAAAGTGTACAGAAAGTGTTAAAATTATGTTTTTATATGGACACGCCTCCAGTTCATTAAGTATACCTGGTTCTCACCTTAGCACCACCCACCTGTCCTAGTCCCTCCTTCCTCCTCATGCCCACACCTGTTGTGTATGATAATGACGGGGAGGGTATATTTCTACTGCGTCATTAAAGCGCTGTTTTTCTATTGGCACGTTTGACCCTCAAGGTTTCAGCCTCCAGGAAGAAAATATTCAGAGAAGACATAAAACACCATAAAAACACCACCAAGGGGCTTAATGAAGTTCTATCAACCTCATAGACACATGAAAAACAGAAAAAGTGCAAAACCATGGCACCACCTCTTTAAAATTTGTTTCTAAAGTTGGTTTGCTAGTTTAGTTTAGTTTTTATTCTGTGAAAAGCTTTAGTTTTAGTTTAGTTTTTTATTAGTTTTAGTTTTTCATTGTAATCATTTGGGGGTCATCATGGTCAGAGACTACCCGCTGACTGTCCTGACTGTGGAGCTGCATACAGATCGGGTGATTTGGTAAATGCATTGAAGGCAACTCAGGGAGCGAAATAATGTCATATAGAGTGTTTTTTGTTGTTGTCGCTAAAACTCATAACAGGAATGCAATTATGTTATGGGGTGTTGTATAACATCTCAGACAGCCTTCCTGTGACAGGTGGGTAATCTCTGGAAGGGTGTTTTGACAGTCCATCAAAACGGCAAATGGCGGCTGCGGTGGGTCTAATCTTTTCGGCCTCATTTTGAATGTCACTCCGTTTCGATTCCAATCTGTTATATGAATGTGACTCCCCGTCACTGTCTTCTTCTTCTTCTTCCTCCTCCTATACCTCCAGTCCTTTTCCTCCCTCCCTCTCTTTTTGTCTTGGGGATTTATTGGCCACCTCACCTGACAAGCGCTCGTCCGGTTATTTTGAGCGAGGTAATTACCTCAATGCTGCCGTGCGCAAAACACATAAATACATACTGCCACTTATTCAACTCAGCCCGGTGGGTGAAAGCTTTTTTTAAGTAATGGAAAAAAAGAAAAACATGCTTATTTTCCCCCTTTGACTGCATTTTTCTTTGTAGTGAGTTTTGAATGGTCTTCATGGGCCCCAATGTTTGTGAAACATGCTGTGTGGACATTTCCAGACAAAGTAAATGGTGCATTTACGGTATATACCACCTTTATCCAAAGTGCTTTACAATGTGCATTACAGCCTTTTACGCACACATTCACACATTGACGGCAGAGGCAACCTTGCAAGGCGCTAACCTTCTCGTTGGGAGCATGAAGCCATGGCCTCAAACCCGGGAGTTCGAACCGGGAACCTTCCATTCCTGAGCCATTGCCGCTCACAAAGTGAGTGAGGAAAAACTAAGCTAAATTGTAGCTACAGGGATTTTGAATGGAAGCAATTCGGAGAGTAATCCACATTGGGTTCATAATATTGGTATGGTTCATCTGACTGTTGATGTCTATTATCCACTGGTTTGGCTTTCAGTTTCATACTGTACACCAGGCTGTGGTTTGGACAGGTCTTTTGTCATTTAACATGGGTGATTATCTATTCAGCCATTTAAAAACATAATTCTGATAGTGTATTAAGCATTGTCCCTGTTCTTGTCTGTTTTACCAAATTATCTGCAAAGTGAATAAAAGTGTGAAAAGGTTTTTTATTGTTACAGTACGTTTTAGGCAGTGAAATGCTTGTACTTAGAGCCTCAATAGTGTGGACAAATACGAATGAGAAGATTCAAAATAGTCATAGTAACGACATGATAATGGTGTAGCCTCTTTATTGATGGTGGTTCAATGCACTGTAATGGCACGGCCATTACAACTGGATAATAAAACAGTTACTGGTATGTTTACCTCTCTCTCTCTCTCTCTCTCTCTCTCTCTCTCTCTCTCTCTCTCTCTCAATCAGAATCTCAAACCTACATACTATTTACAACACACGCACGCACCACGCTCTCCGTTAACAATGGCCTCTGTATGGCCTTAAATAGCTCTCTCTCTCTCTTTCTCTCTGGTCCATCACTTAAGGATACGATGTGTATGGGGTCCAGTGAGCAGACTGAATGATGGCTTATTTGCCTGTTTTTCTCTGTTTCTTTGCCTAGAGTCTGAAGTGGCACTCCTCTTGGGACATGTTTCTGTCTTTTCTGTCGTGGCCAAGGTAGATTAATCATTAATCAGGCCTCCCTCTCAACCAGACCATCTGTGCGGGCTCATCTTCTGCTAAAAAACATCCTGGACGTCTCTGTAGACACTTGCAATTTGTGTTGCCAGTTTTCAACTTTCTTTCTTTTGATTGTCTGTTTGTTTCACAGAGCTTTTTGGTATGCATACCGTTTAAATCAAAGGCGACGTTAAAATAATTCATCAGCGCTACAAGATTTTTGATTGTTCCAAAGATTAAATGTATTTCATAATGCCAGTCTTGGTCAGATCCTTCCACAATTCACTACACAATCCCTTCAGGACCTAATTACTCCACTCCAGGTGTAACAATTAAACATTTATAGGGCTCCTCATAAAGCCACGGTTATTGTCTGTCGAAGTGACTGATGGTGTTCTTTAGTATTCCATAGTTTTCTATACAGAGGGACCGATGTCAGAGCCACTGATTTTTATTAAAAATGGCCACACTGTTCTTTTTTGGTCTTATTCCTTTGGTCGACGACGTCCTCCTTCACCTCGATGTTGCTCAAAGAAACCTCAGAATGAGAAACAACGGACAAATAACTTTGTCCCAAAGAGAACGTGTAAGTGAATTTTGGCAGGATCTGACCACGGTATTATGGAATTCCAGTAATGTTTGGAATAAACCAGCGTTATACGAAGCTTAGGTTAATATTTGGGGTGGAAACACCCATTTTGATGTGAAGTATGGTTAGGACATGATTAATTAAAACTCTTTCAGTGCCAAGAGTATTTTCATAAAGTACTCCCAAACTGCCAGGAATTTGCTTTTTTTTTAATTTTTCAATTTTTCAATTTTTCATTCAAATAAATGATCTGATTGGGGTTTTAAACCCATAATACAGTTCTACCAGTAGAGAGCAACAAATCGACACATTGATGATCTCGCTGGCTCACTCGCCCCCTCCCAAACAGGCTCACGTCATATCCGGTCAGAACCGGATGTTGACATTTTCGATAATCGTTGATCGGGCTAAATTACGATGCGATACACGACTACGATGACTGATCGTCACCCAGACCAAAGAGAGTAGACGTGGACCTCTCCGTTCGCTTTTTATACCGTGTGAAAAACCGTGACTTTCCCTATTCTGGCCGAAAATCACCGGAGAAAAACAACGTGACCCGGAAATGAAAAAAAAAATTTACATCCGGCTCCGGGTGAGTCTGATGTAGTCAGGAAGCGAAAGTGATCATGAAAAATATACAGAATAGCGCGACCACAGTCAAAAGTAAAAACTCGGGATTTCTCGTGCTGGCACTGAGGGTACTCGGGAAAAACTCGGGATATGTCGGGGCGTGGCACTGAGAGAGTTAAAACTCTTAAACTAGGATTTACTATAAAGTGTAATATCCACAAGCCAAACAAGCTCACAACGCATTCCCATAGCAAATCTACGGGAGCTTATAGATGGGCTATTTTTTGCCAGAATGGTTATGCTAGGGTACATCTGGTTAATTTGTGCGAGTCTCCATTTTCAAACATATACAAAAAAAGATTGTGCATCTCTGTTTGCACAGGCATTATACTGTCTATTTGTTCCTGGATTTATTTTACACCATCATGCATTTTTAGACCAGTGGTTCTCAAAGTGGGGTCTGGGGACCCTCATGGGTCCTTGAGGGGGTTCCAGGCAGGGTTGCCAGATCTGCTTATTATAATTTCCCTGCCAGATTTTATTTGAAAATAGCCGATCTACAAGCTCACAACGCGTCGCATCGCGACGCGTTGTGAGCTTGTAGATCTGCTATTTTCAAATAGCTGATGTATATGTTAAAGCGCTCATGTGGCCCATAGTTGCTGCTTTTGGGGTGGTTTTCCTAGACCTGGTTGCTTGTTTCTCTCACAGAATCTGGCAACACTGGTTCCAGGGGGTCCCCAGCAAACTTAATTAATATAGAATCAAAATCAGTTGAACCACTATATACTGTACCTATATATATACTGTACATAGGCTATTTGAAAATAGCTGATCTACAATCTCACAACGCTTCACATTGTGACTCGTGAGCTTGTAGATCTGCTATTTTCAAAAAAATCTTCAAAACGAATTTAGAATATTTTTGAAACATTTAACAACACAAATGCTTGCATGGAGATCGCTACACACAGAATATCTTCTGATGGGGGTCCGCGGCAAAATAGATATACATTTTTCCTTGACATGAAAAGACATTTAGAAGCACTCATTTAGACTACTGTATTGCTGTGGGAAACACCTTGACTTTCCCCCTCTGGTCTAGTCCAGTAAACACATCGTTTAGTAACTGTACCCGTGAAGCAGCAGCGTCGGTCCTCTGAGGCCAACGCAGACTCGACAAGCAGAGAAGATCACGTCCCTTACAGCTGCTTCTCCCATTCTCGCTTTGCTCCGAGACTGTTGACTTCATTTCCTGTCGGCCGCGCCCCAAAACGCTTTCAGTTTTTGGGCTCATCTGGTTTTCTATTCCTTCTCCAGTCCTTCTGTCTGGAGGATATATGTGTCTCTGTCTCTCTGTCTCTCTGTGTGTGTCGTTTATGCATTGAATCACCGTGGCCTGAGAATGACCGGACATGACCCACCCAAATCAGACCAAAATATCAACAGTATAAGACATAAATCAAGGGAATCATAACCAGTGGTGTAAAGTAACTAAGTACATTTACTCAAGTACTGTGATAAAGTACAATCTTGTGGTACTTTTACTTTACCAATTATTTCCAATTGTCTATACTTTTACTCCACTACAATTATTTGAAAACTTTAGTTACTAGTTACTTTGCAGATATAAATGATTACATTATAAAACATACATTAACCACTTTTGTCCTATTTTATACCTAGGCTATTTGCAAATCTACAAGCCGATCTACAAGCCGATCTACAAGCTCACAACGCGTCGCATCGCGACGCGTTGTGAGCTTGTAGATCTGCTATTTTCAAAAAAAATTGTACTTTTACTTTTGGTACTTTAAGTACATTTAATACCAATACTTTTGTACTTTTACTCAAGTTAATTTTTAATTGTAACGGAGTACTTCTACATTGCAGTATTGAATTTGAGTACTTTTTCCACCACTGATCATATCAACAAAATCGAGCCTGAATATTTGGAAAAACCCGCCGATTAGATACCGTCTCTATAACTACCTCAACAGATGACTTTTTGTTCAACCTGAAACTCAAATCACATGCCCATTTTTTTACGCTACTGTATAGTTAATTCACCCATTGAGTGAATAAGGAGCTGGCCGACATCATGCGCATTGCGGATGACTTTCTCGGCCCGCGTTCAACGCCTTTCTTCATACGGCGGCTTCATTGCAGTTGGCAACTTTTATCTTTCGGTTTGCTTCTCTTGGCAGGGCTGCACTGTCAGTAGCTATGGAAGTAAGATTCACATCCACATTAAACATTTAAAACTCTAACCTCATCCTAGGGTAGTGTATGCGCATGTGTGTGTGTGTGTGTGAGTGCATGTGTGTGCGTGCGTGCGTGCGCGCGTTTGGCCCTCGCTTTCACTATTCAAATCCCTTTTCAGAAGCCACTCAGTGAAATAACTTTATCTCTGAAGGAGCAAAAAAAAACCTTACGGGGTCTCTCCGTGAGGGACTTAAAATGAACGCTCCAGGTTTCACTGAGCGGCGGTTCATCAGCAGGTCAACCCTGAAGAAGTCACAGGGTGATTTATGAGATTGTGCAGGAAGAGAGAGAGGCTCGTTGGGGTGAAGCACGGCAGGGGGGTTGCAGAGGGGGGGACAGGAGGAAAAGGGGTGGGGGAAGGGGCGATGTGCCACCCCCGTCCGGAGTCGGATATTTTGTCAGCCCGCATGTTCGGCGGGCCACGTTGAAAAGCTGTGTGGTTAAAATAATGGGGCACGGCGCTTTCAAAGAACCTGGAATGGAGAAACCGTGCATCTTGAAGCACACCTGCTCTTCCTCCTATACTGCCCCCCCCCCCACCACCACGCCCCCAGCCCCCCCCCCCTCTAATAACCCCCACACTAAACCAAGCATGACCTGATCAGTCAGTGGTTCTGAAACCTTTTTAATTTCAAGCCCCTCCTTCACTCTGAGAGTTACAGGCCTGTAGGGGTCCGTTTGGAACACCCCCAAGGAACCCCCCCGAGGGCCCCTATAGACCCCACTTTGAGAACCTTTGAGTCAGAGCGTTTCCATTTTAGCCAAGGGTTTCATCGCATGATCCAAAATCAATGTATTATCGTGCAGTATGTGCCCTTGATCATTATGCAGATTCAGAAAAGTGTCTGAAATTACACTTGGATACATGAATATTGCATCCACATACATACAGTGGGCGAACGGGATCATTATAATGCACATCTGAAGGAACACAGGAGTGTGTGTGTGTGTGTGTGTGTGTGTGAGAGAGAGTGTGTGTCCAATTAGCTTCACTGAAACATACAGTAGTCCTTCACACACATCAGCACTTTCACACATGGCTCGTCCTTTCATGTATTTCCACTCAGGCCTCACTTTAATTACGTTCACCCTGCTGTCCTCCTCTGCTGTCTGGTGCAGGGCCCTGCTCCGCTGGTCTAGCATTCCTCTGATTAACCACTTAAGCCCTGTTTTATTATACTTCATCATAATGATGGCGTCGCGCGGAGAAAATAGCTGTTCTACAAGCTCACATTGCACTGCATCGCCGTGCGTCGTGTCTGTGAGCTTGTTTTCACTTTTTGTGAAATGTCAGAATATTTAAAAACGGCGATATTGTGACGCTATACTAACACATTTTGCTGGAGACCCCCTGGAACCCCTCCAAAGACCCCTATAGGGGTCCCCGGACCCCACTTGGGGACCAACATTATAAGGGACGCCAGGTTTGAGAGTGGTTATAGGAGCATATACGGTACGGTATCCGTCATTGCTAGGCCGTATCAGCAGCAGTGACATTCTAGACGGAGATGACTGCAGCGTCTGTAGAAGGAAAAAAACCTCCTGCCACTCTTGCAAGTATACACTCGCTGGGGCCGAGTGTGCTTCAGATGACATTCCAGACGTCAAGGCAAAAAAACGTTCAGCGAGGACAAAATAAAAAGGACGGCGCGCTGGAAAAGGAAGACGAGTTGAAAGTGTGACAGTTGTGTGTGTTTATACCAGACAGTTGGGGTGTTTGTGTTGTAGGCTGTTGTAGCGTGTTTGCCCTCTGGTTCAGCCGGTCCAAGTCATTGAGTCTAAAAACGGACCTTGCACACATCAGTTCAACGCATGAAAGGGTATTTGCACAGTGTCATGTGTCATCGTCGGTGTTGCCAGATTCTGTGAGAGAAACAAGCAACCAGGTCTAGGAAAACCAGCCCAAAAGAAGCGACTATGGGCCACATGAGCACTTTAACATTATACATCAGCTATTTGAAAATGGCAGATCTACAAGCTCACGACGCGTCGCAGCTTGTAGATCGGCTATTTTCAAATAAGATCTTGCGGGGAAATTATAATAAGCAGATCTGGCAACCCTGGTCATCATGACCACTGAAGTCAACCACCTGGTGGAGAAAAATGCCTATATTTCTGTTATTCACAGAGGCAGATCATCAATTTTTTTCTTTTATTATGAAACATTTAGATGACTTTCATCGCAATTGCCTCCTTGCGGACTCATTTGAAAGAGCACAGTGTCCAAGTAGAGATATATATTGTACAACATGGGCCGAATACTTTTGAAAAGCCTGTGTTTATATCCCGTAACGTAAAACCTCTTTGAGCACTTTGCGTCTAAATCACCTTTTCTGACACACTTGTTGCACAAGAAGAACACAGCGTTTCGGGAATATATTTAGCTCATAAATATTTAGACTAATTTCTGTCCGCGCCCGCGGTCTTGTGTACCCTGTATTTTTGTTTTCCTTTCGTGGATGCATCAGCTCAGTGCTTTTCCTATGTGGACCCAGTGTTTGATGTGAAGCAAAAAGGCTCCAGAAGTTTATGAATGAATATTTTAAAGGGACTCAGTGAGGCGGAGGAGGGGGGGGGGGGGGAGGAGGGGGGCCGGGACACACAAAATGGCTCCTCTGTCCTCTGCAAGTCGGTCAGCCTTCCTGCCGCAAGGCCCACTCCGGTATCTCATAAAAGCAAAGCCCGCATCACTCTGCTGGAAATGGGAGAGAGTGCACTCTGTTTTTTTCTCCTTCTTTTTTTTCCCAGCAAATGGCCTGCGCGTATAGATGGAGAAACGGAGAAATAGGGGTATGGGTGTGTGAGAAATATGGACAGAGATAAATAAAGGTACAGAATGTGCGGGAAAGGGAGAGAAAAGGAAAATGGGGTGGGCGAGTGCCTGCAGATTGGAGTTGTAGGTAGGCTACCTGTGGGCTGTCACATTAGTGTGATGGTAGAGCTCGCGGAGGCTGATTCAGCACAGATGGCTGTTTGCAGGTGGCTCCATCAAGATGTCAGGGGAAGTCTCCGCGGGTACCGTTCCACTTCCGCTGCTACCATGAGTCACGACCACTTCCGTGGCCTCTTCGTCCCGGGGAGGACAAATAAATGTGTGTCCTGACTCCTGTGTTGATAATGGTTCACACCGTTTTATTTTTCCTGGAAGCGAGATGACACATTGTGAGTGAATGCGAGTCCGTGCCCTTCATGCTCCAGGTTGCATAAGTTACACTCATGAGTTGGCCGTTCTTGTGAAATCTGCCGAAATCTAGGAGCCTCTGCGGGACGAGTTCCACCAAATTAAAAAAAAAATCTTCATCTACACGCAATCTGATCTGTGCTCTGTTTTTTTTTTTTTGCTGCAATTGTGAAATCCCAGCTTGTCTGGTTCCCAGAACTTCCCACCAGCATCTCTGTTCATACTGAGAGAGAGAGAGAGAGAGAGAGAGAGAGAGAGAGAGAGAGAGAGAGAGAGAGAGAGAGAGAGAGAGAGAGAGAGAGAGAGAGAGAGAGAGAGAGAGAGAGAGAGAGAGAGAGAGAGAGAGAGAGAGAGAGAGAGAGAGAGAGAGAGAGAGAGAGAGGGAAACAACGGTGAAAGAAAGGAGAGGTGAGTTACAGTAATAGTGCACTGCACTGGTTCTCAACGCGGGGCCCAGGGACCCCCCAAGGGTCCTTGAGGGGTTTTCAGGGGAATCCCAGCTAAATGATTGATAGTATAGGAACAAAATGGACCCTTTACAGTTCTGTAACTCCCGAGTATTACAAAATTGTAAATTGAACCAAATGGTTCTTTAACACTGAGGTTTTACAGTGTAGGTTGGGATCCAAGAGTTATAAAATCATATCAAATGGGGGTCCGTGGCCTAATGCATATCAAACTGGGGGTCCATGAAATTAAAAAGGTTTGAATCGGTGGTGATCAGTATGTATGTGTCTGTGCGTTAGGGCTGTCAAACGAATATTCGATCTTCGAATATTATTAGAATTATTGGGAAAATATGTATATTCGAATTTGAAAATTAATATTCAAATATCTTTTTTAATGTTTATTTGACAGGGACAATACAAAAAACTATGTATGAAGTTATAAAAACAAACAAAAGATATGTTTTATTGGATCCGAGCACTCGATACATTGTTTTTTGTATTGTTTCTGTCACAAAAAAAATTAAAATAATAAATAAATTGGAAAAAGAAAATTATTATGTTTTTATAATAATAATAATATTCGAATATATTCGAATATCTGCAATTTTTTAAGACCAATATTCGAATATAATTTCTGAGGAAAGTTGACAGCCCTACTGTGCGTGCGTGCACGCGCAGACGTGTGTGTGGTGGCACGTTCCTTTCATTCAATATGATGTCCATAAGATAAGATATGTGTATGGAAAAGAGGGAAATGAGATGAAATGAGAGGACAGGAACATTGGACAGAGCTCTGCAGTGCCTCTGACAGATGTAGGCAGCGAGGTGGACGATACGGACATATGAGGATGAAAGTGAAACCCATGTGAGATTAAGATCAAGGGAATGTTATTAAATGCCTCGGCTCAGCCTGATATACTGCAGGGCAGGGGTTCCCAAAACCTTTTCAGCTCAACACCCCAAAAAATACATGTAGTGTCTCCCCCGGATCCAAACATACTACAAGCACACGTCGCCGCCAGGTCAGGTAGGTTATTGTGGGCCAGCAATGTTTGGAATTCAGTCATTATAGAGGTGAGTGGAATCTGTAGAAGTTGAGGGATTAATGTTGATGAAGTAATTTGCCAATCAGGAAGAAATATGAAAAATCGTACAGATCCATCTTGATCACGTGACTATTGAGATAATGTGTACCATTTTGCGTGATGTTTGGACAAAATCTGTAGGAGTAATACAAAAAACAGTCTCGGCCACGCCTTCGGCCTGGTGGAGACAATTAATCACTTAAACCCTATAGCCTACATATCTACAAGTTCATTACAAGCTGACAACGCGTTGCATTGCGACATGTTGTGAGCTTGTAGATATGCTATTTTCACTATTTCTTTAAACGTTTTTGGGGGGGGGAATTTGGGGGATTTTTTTTTATTCATTAATTTAAAAACTAATTTAGGTTTCACTTTTTTCTTTTAAACCTTTTGAAATAATAATTTAAAAACATTTGGAAAAACCTACAAACAAAAGGATTATTAACTCTACCCATTGTTTGGGGACCACTGCTGTAGGGAGGCGACGAGGGTGGCAACGGCGACACAGTGGCCCTCTGAGGTTCATATTTGAACAGGTCCTGTAGCCAGTGTTGCCAGATTCTGTGAGAGAAACAAGCAACCAGGTCTGGGAAAACCAGCCCAAAAGAAACGACTATGGGCCACATGAGCACTTTAAACATATGCATCATCTATTTGAAAATAGACGATCTACAAGCTCACAACGCGTCGCGATGCGACGCCTTGTGAGCTTGTAGATCGGCTATTTTCAAATATAATCTTGCGGGGACCCTGCCTGTAGCCTCTGTTGCCCCTCTCTGCATGATATATTCTATCACTGACACATGGGTGACAATGAGAATACAAGAATTCGTGATTTCATCTGAAAATAAATAATAACAATAACAAAACGCTGATGTGTGAAGCAGATGGGGCTTGACAGTTATTAGACGTAGGAATGCGACAGGAGACAGATCAGAGATTGAAAATCAGAAAAGAAAATAACTGTTAAGTGTTCTTACTCCACTGGTCGCGATCACCTCAGCGAGCACCTGCGGGGAAAAAACGTCCCTCAGGCGGTTTTGCGGCAAACGTGCCGATTCATTTGAGTCTGGGAATGCTAACGCCTCGAAAAAACATCACCTCTCTCTCTCATCATCAGTAGACGTGTCAGTAGCTAGCGGGGGCCCGGCGGCCGACAGAACTCTTTCTCAGACTGGGGCCCCCCGACGTGATAAATGAGGAACACAGACAATATAGGAGGAATGTTATTCTGTCAGATGAACCTCGCACGCTGCGTATCGCACTTTTGGATCCACGCGATGTGTTATTTATTTTCCCCCATGTGACCCTCGTTGAGATGTTTTTCTTTTTTGTTATCACAGATTCCTTCTCAGCCATGAGAGCTGGAGAGAGAGAGAGAGTTCAATCTCTGGTGTGTGTGTTCAGCACATGCTGATAAAAGATAAGATTACTGCGGACTGCCATCCCCAAACTTTGCCGTGTTGGAGCCCAGGGGCCTCGACTGCCCCTTTATGAAGGCGTTTTTTACAAACACGTATGTACACACACATTATTCCCACAAATTCACGCAGATACAAGCCCTTCTTACTGTTACTGTGAAATTAGCACAATGAGATGGAAAATGCAGCGGGAACTGTAGGTAATGAAAGCTCCTGTCGTCATGATGTAATCGTCTCCTGGTCGTGGGTCGACGTGCTGAAATACTCCAGCTGGACCGTGCTGGGTCTTGGGGAGGTGGAGAGAGAGACACACAAAATGGAGCAAGACTCTTGCTGCAAGAGCGGTTAAGCAGATGGAGATTAAACCATTATTAGGTCATACTTTGATTGAATAAGATAAAGAGATGGAGATGGGGCATAATATTTCCTGCCACAATAGGACAGGAGTAGTTCTTGATGAGATGTGTGCCATATTGGCATAACAGAGTGATAAACAGTGAGAATCACCTCCTAAACGTATCTCATATTCTTAAATGATATACTCCGCCCAGATGCAGTGCGTTGTGACCTTGTACATCAGCTCATTTCAGGACACGACCTGAGTATACAATCAGACTATAGACTCCAATTGAAAAAATACTCCTTTACGTTACTTTATTTGTTTATTTAGACAGGACACCGCATATTAATGAACAATACATATCAATGTAATATAAATAGACCGTATTTAGCAAAGATGCTAATTTACATCTGCAGTCCCCACAAAAAAACGTCAAAACAAGCAGACAATAGAGTACATTACATTACACAGGGAAAACAAAGCATAAATACAAAACGGGTACAAAAGGTGAAAAGTATATCTATTTAAGGCTAAGACTAAAACAAATTTTACTTGGCTCATAGGTTATTGCACTAAGAAAATAGCAGCTTTTTAGAGGGCAATATATATTGGTATACTAAAGTGAGTTGTGGATAAAGTGCAGTATTACAAGTTTGGTTATCAAATAATTTACCCATTTACACTCATGTAAGGATTGACTGGTTGTCTGAAACCAAGACCCGCCGCGATGGTGCCCAATTAGAACTTAAAGGATTGCTTGCTGGTTGCTTGTTTCTCTCACAGGCGCCAGGTTCTGTGAGAGAAACAAGCAACCAGCGCCATCTCGTTCTGCACGAACGGTAGCTCGTGCGCGACATTCAGCACATGTTTGAGTATCATGAGACTCCACGATGAGTGGTAGTAGAAAAAAAATAAAAAATTCATCGGTTATAATAGACGATTTTCACTCTTACACACGGCTCCCATTATGCCAATGGAGGGGGTCGCCAGACTGCACGACAGGGGCTTCTCTGGAATAACTCAACGGCCCTTTCTATGTTGGTGAGTGATTAGCGACACATCAAAGATAACACTTAAAATGACCGGATCTCTCCTTTAAGGGTGGTCCAAAGTACAGTACCATATGTTTACTCGTCATAGATTATGACATTCTCACATGGTTTGAAAAGACAAACTGACCTACTGAGGAATTTGTTTGGTTAAAGGTCAAAGTTCAGAGAAATGTGACAAGTTGTGTACATTATTGTGAAGTGAGATTTCTCCATTTGGCACAGTAACATGTTGCCTCATGTTTACCAGTGATATTATGTTCTCACGTGGTTTCCATGGCAATGGTGAACTGGCCTACTGAGGTTTTTTGTTTGGTGAAAGGTCAAAGTTCAGAGCATTGTGTATATGTGTTGAGTTGTGTAGGTGATTTTGCAGTGAGATTTCTCCAATTTGGCAGAGTAAATGTTATACTGTAGTGATATGTTTACCATTGATAGAATATTACATTCTCACATGGTTTCCATAGCAAGTCGGTCAGATCAGCTGTTGTCCAAATGTATATCAATTTAGGGGTCCTTGGCATGAAAAAGGTTGAAAACCACTGGTTTGAATGACTGCTCTTTTAATGAACATGGTGTTTGACATTTAATGTTGTGCGGGTGAAGCCTCACCTGCATGGTTATCCCTTTCAGTGTGGATGACGGTTGACTAATTGCACAAGCTGGCTGTAACATGGTGGGGCTATGATGAGCAAAAGTGCAATGAAACCAATGATGTCGGTCAAAACCACGGCCACGCATTGAAAGGTCAACCCGTCGCCGTTCCTCTGCACTGTACAACGAGATCATTTTTTCTTCATGTTTCACACCTTTACACACTCTGCCGTACATCCATTATTCTGTAGATTTCTTTGCCTTATCCATTTGTACCCTTTTGAATCCAATAATACGTCATGATGACTTAGATGGATTCTCTCCGTTTCATAATTATAGGTTATAGACCACATTGTGTAAAATAATAACGCAGCATGGTACCTGAGGACAGTGCCGACGCACATGCAGGCAATGTACTGTATGGAAGGTGATGTAATGGAAAAGATATGTGACATGGAACACTGTGTGACTGACTGCACGTACCCAGGAGTAGAGGTATGCAACATTTCTGGCAGCCATCTGCTGCTGGTGGGTGGGGGGGGGGGGATTCTGTGATTCGACCCTGTGGAAGGAGCAATATATCAATGCTTAAAGAGGTATAATAATTCGCTTCTGAACGCACACATGCTGACATTACTCAGATGTGGTTTTAATGCCAGATGCCTTATGTTTTCGCTACTCGACATTATAAATGGTCATTTCATCATCAATATTGCACGTCGTAATGTATCTCCGGCAAAACTGACTTCCTGCACCGCTTTGAAACATATCCGTCCTGTGAACTGCAGATGGGTGAAATTACTCATGTTGGCGAATAAAAGGCGCAGTTCAAAAAATTATGAGATGAGTGTCTCTATTCGCACACGCAAGCCATTTGTACAGTACTCATTCCATCATGTAGAAAGAAATGTACTTGAACCTGCTTTGATTATTATTGCAGTAGACTTATGGGTTCCATCAGGAACTGCTACGATATATATTTGTAGAGGGAGCATTTTCTGAAAACGGAGAAGAGAAAAAGTCGTTTTTAACTGTGTGGTCCTTTTTGACAGATTTTTTTGTTTTGAGGTTGAGTTTCTTCGGAAAACATTCTCTCCATAGTTCCAACGGAGTCTTGTACAGGGTTGCCAGATCTGCTTTTTATCATTTCCCCGCAAGATTTTACTTGAAAATAGCCGATCTACAAGCTCTGATGCGACACGTTGTGAGCTTGTAGATCTGCTATTTTCAAATAGCTGACGTATATGTTAAAGTGCTCATGTGGCCCATAGTCTCTTCTTTTGGGCTGGTTTTCCTAGACCTGGTTGCTTGTTTCTCTCACAGAATCTGGCAACGCTGGTCTTGTACGTACAGTACAGCCGACCTGTTGGATTTCGGTAAAAGTTTGTTGATGAAGAAAACAGGAAAGCCGTGCATGCCTTGGTCCATTAGTTGCCCTGTGAGCGAAGCTTTAGACACACATCACCGCCGCGGGGCAAGGGGGGGCGCACACACAAGACCACGAACACGCACACTCGCAAAATACACGCACACAGGTAGCGAAAACAAGACTGGGGCTCATGCCCGCACACGTGCCTATACGCCTTTGCAATTTAGCATACGCAAAAGCCACATAAACCAATTCACAAGGTTGGCGTGAGTGCATATTGAGTAATACACAAAAACACAAACACTCCCTCTCTCGCTCTCTCTCTCTCTTACACATACACACACATGCACACGCAAACACACACAGAGGTGTGATCTGCCAGGAGAGGCTGTGAAACGCTGCTATGTGAGAAAACACCTCCGAGAGCAAACAGAGACTCACAAGGCGAGCGCTTGTTCTATGTCCAGAACTGCAGGGCAGAGCTCCTCACATCTTTGTGAGAGGAGGAACGTAGGGAGGGGAGGAGGAGAAGAGAGAAAAAAGATAGTATGATATGAGACCAATAGGAGATACTGATACAGTATGAAAAACATGTTGGGTTGGGGGGGGGGGTGCGTGCAATAACGAGAGAAGTGGAGAGCATCGTGGACATGGGAGGGGATGCGTTCATAGCGAAGAGAGATGCGACAGAGTAGGGAGGCAGGGTTGCCAAATCTGCTTATTATAATTTCCCCGCAAGATTTTATTTGAAAATAGCCGATCGCGACACATTGTGAGCTTGTAGATCTGCTATTTTCAAATAGCTGATATATATGTTAAAGTTCTCATGTGGCCCATAGTCGCTTCTTTTGGGCTGGTTTTCCTAGACCTGGTTGCTTGTTTCTCTCACAGAATCTGGCAACACTGTAGGGAGGGTGGTAAAAAGATGAGGGATGACAGCTAAGAGCATATGGATAAATAGGGAAGTAAAGAGCAAAAGACGACAGCTAAGAAGATATCACACAGTGGTTGAGAGGAGAGGATGACTAGTGTTCCTGCTTACTCTGCTATTCCGATCTCGGCACTTTTAAGTCGCTCTGGATAAGCTAAATGCCTAAATAGTGATTGAGAGGAAAGGATGGAGAGAGGGAAGAAAGAGGTGGGGAAAGAAAAGCCGGAAGTGAAGAGAGAAGAAGAGGTAAAGAGAGACAATCAGAGAGGCGGGTAAATACTGCAAGTCCGAAGAATTAAAAAAATCCGTAACTTAACTTTGTTCTCTGATTTCTCTGGGAGCTGTCATGGAAAAGTACACTGTACAGCATGCATATTAAAACCCGAGAAGCCTCTTGCAGCACGATAATCCTGTCATGTAAGTCAGGCTAACTATAGACGAGCACTGTTCTGGATAATGTGTGCAGAAGGCTAGAACTTCAAGCTAAACACGCAGTTAGGGCCCCACATTTTTTTGCTTTGCTTTCTCCATGTACAACAATGAGCATTGAGGATTGGAATCCAACTCGCAAGGTGTTTGTTTTTCAACCTCCCTCCCCTTCATCTCCTTTTTCTCTCTCAAAGCGGTCCTTCCATTTTCCTTTTGAGCAGAGGCGCAGACTGTTTTGGGAAATGTGATCTTTGTTATGCGTTGCGATCGGTGATATGATGTCTTGTTGGTGCGTTGCCCCCCCCCCCCAATTCCCATCCCACACCAGGAAGACCTGCTTGAGCAGATCCAACAATGCCAGTGCAGAATTTCCCACCTTCAGCGGCATAAATCTCAGGGCCTCAGCCATGCTTACATAAAAGGCACAGGGGTTGTCAAGGCAGTAGACATATTTTCAGCCCCTCCAGTCTGTTGCTCAATTCAAAAGGGCTGGTTTTTGGCCCATTCCCTCCCTTCTCATTCTGGATGACTGGTATTCCCCCTCTCTCTTAGATCTGAATCTCACTCACAAAGTTCACCCGTAAAGGCAAGCAGCTGCCAAACATTTTAATGACCACCCTGGTGCCAGGCAAAATTTTGAATGCTGGTAATCTCTCAGACAAAAGGCCAATCTTTGGTTTTTGTAGACAGTAAAATGGCTCAATGGTAATGAATTTAATTCTGTACCCGGTGTTTATGAAGTGTGCTTTTTCTCTCATTCCCTTTTTTGCTCTGCAGTCTCGTTCAGCGTACAGGGCTAAGGTGCCTTTTTCCTCCAAACTATGCTAATTGCGGCAGACATTTTTTTTTCCAGTCTGGAAAACTTCACTCCCGATTGGACGCCGGGTCCTCGCGGTGCTCGGTGTCCTTTCTTGTGCAGTTGCCATGGACGTTTGAGATTGCTGTGACGCCTGGTGCCCAGCTTATGGGGATTGGTTGTTGATGTTGGCCGAGGAAAGGCCCTGCCTGGCGAAGGTCCTGGAGACGGCCCATAATGCAATGCTACACTGAATAGTTACCCAAAAGTCAAAACAAAAACCAAAGTCAATAGCGTTTGTTACGCTTTTAGAAGTCCTAAACCCAGTGGTGGAAAAAGTACTCAAATTCTTTACTTAAGTAAAAGTACTAATACTGCAATATAGAGATACTCTGTTACAAGTAAAAGTACAAAAGTATTGGCGTCAAAATGTACTTAAAGTACCAAAAGTAAAAGTACTAAAATGTTTGAAAATAGCAGATCTACAAGCTCACAACACGTGGCGATGCGACGCGTTGTGAGCTTGTAGATAGGCTATTTTCAAATAGCCTAGGTATAAAATAGGGCTAAAGTGGTTAATGTATGTTTCATAATATCATAATTTACATCTGAAAAGTAACTACGAAGTAAAGTTTTCAAATCAGTGGAGTAAAAGTACTATATTTGCCTCTGGAGTAGAAGTAAAAGTATTGGAAATTGGAAATACTCAAGTAAAGTACCTCAAAATTGTACTTAAGTACATTACTTAAGTAAATGTACTTAGTTACTTTCCACCACTGCCTAAACCCCAGCCTTATAATGTAAATGTTTGGAGACGATGCTGCATTAGCAAACCGTAAATGACAATCACGTCACTCTGTGTCGAGCACATTTATAGCATGTATTGAGCATATTTACATTTTAACAGGCAGTGTTCTCACATTTTTAACAGGAGGGTTGGGGTGTGTGGGGGGGAGGGGAGGGGGGCTTTTAAAGCTGCTTCACTATTTAAGCATCTGTTAGCCATTCAGTGAAAGACCACTTCAAAAGCAATTTCACCTAAATCAAATTCTGGAATAAAATTGGCACAAATAAACAGTAATCAAAGCATAATATGTCACAGCTTGGTGGTCCTATAAAGCACTTTTTGCTCATCTTGATCTCATTGGGGCAATATTGCTTGTGTTTGTGTAGAAAATGTGATGGATATTGCTTCCTTGATTAACATTATTAACAAACCGGAATGAGCTCATTTGTCTTTTTTGGGGGTTTCTTTAATTGGGTTGTAGTATTATTTTGTTCCTGTTATGTCTCTCTGCAGCACTGTTGTATAAACATGCAGGTCTGCCTCGAATATGGACTGGAGTCACAGCGTATAAACTTGACTTATGGACATGTGGTCTTTGTAGTTGATTTAGTTTTTCTGAACCCCTTAGATTAACTAGTACATTCTGAATTTGTATTTACTATTCTGATCCGCTAAGGACAGACAGAGATCTCCATATATGGGCATATCAGTCGGATTGGCGGTGCGACGTAGGTGTGAGGCCCCAACTCTAGATGCGAGGGCCCCAACCTCTAGTTGAGTAAAATGGCTGCATAAACAAAGTTCAGTTCTATTCTTGAGAATCGAGTCAGAACTGGCAGACATCAGCCTTAAGTCTATCCACACAGCATAATCTAGGCCTAATTTCTTGAGGCTTCGGCTTCGGTTGGCTTGCCGAACCGAAGAAAGAGGACCAAAGTGTTTTAGACTGCGGCTCCGCTCTGGGTTCTGAACATTAGATTGAATGATGATTTTTTTACCACAGATCTTCACTGTTTGTTTCCATAAACCTTCGACTGCTATGACATAATTAGAAATTTCGCAGACAGACACAGTGGACAAATGTCTCTCTCTATTAATTAATTGCCATCTGGTTGTGTTTGTAGTCACTCAGAGAGGTTTGTATCTCCTCACCACCTCAAACAACCCTTCTTCAAAGCTGTCCATGGTCAGGGTTGCCAGATCTGCTTATTATAATTTCCCCGCAAGATTTTATTTGAAAATAGCCGATCTACAAGCTCACAACGCCTCGCATCGCGGCGTGTTGTGAGCTTGTAGATCTGCTATTTTCAAATAGCTGATGTATATGTTAAAGTGCTCATGTGGCCCATAGTCGCTTCTTTTGGGCTCGTTTTCCTAGACCTGGTAGCTTGTTTCTCTCACAGAATCTGGCAACACTGTCCATGGAATGTTGCTGACACACTGCGGAAATAAAACAATATAAATCACAGGCACATTGACGGTCTGAACCAATCACACACAACGTTCGGCTAGTGGGTGTTCGCCTAGTTAGAAGATCTTGGAGCTGCAAGAAACTGAACATCGGCAAGGCACTGCCAAGGTTTTTATGATGTCATTTTGACCTTATTGGCCAGCCGACACCGAAACATTTCTTGTTCGGTTGGGGTGTGCTGCAGTAGCCTGGAACCAGACGAATCTGCCAGTGCAAAAAAAAAAAGAAAGCCCTGCGATTTAGCTCTGGCACCGCTCCATTGTGAATCCATTTCCTGCTCCAGAAGTCTGGGGTGACCAATCAGGGCCCAGTATTCAAATATGGGAGACTGTGATTGGTAGTTGGTTGTAGGTCTAACCAATTGCGTCCAGAGCCATTGTTTTGATCCCGCCCCCTTGGGGAAAAAAAATCCTCACAGAGGCACCAGACTCATATCCACGCAGTGCTATAGTCTGGCTACGCGAGGCTAGTGCTGCAGCCTTAATGGACTAATTGCTCAGACAACCATCCAACCTAAATTTGTGTCACAAGGGTTACTTTAGGCTACTTTAACATATTGGACCGCTCAGGGAGGAAACAATGAGCTCCAATGCGGAAACATTGAGTAATAAACAGAATCGTGGTGAAGCCGGATAGCAAAATTGGTGGCAGGCAAACCCACAGATGCCTGAGTAATAGTGCTAGAGTAATCGTGTGTGTGTGTGTGTGTGTGTGTCTGTGTCTGTGTCTGTGTCTGTGTGTGTGTGTGTGTGTGTGTGTGTGTGTGTGTTGCATGAACTAATGTGTATGTCAGAGTCTTATATCTGTGTGTAGGCCTATACTTATGTGGTTTTGTGTGTTTTTCATGTGTTTCGCATTTGCATGCACAAGCATGTGTACTGTATGTGAAGAGAATGCCTGCAATGTATAAACTTTGTTTACCAAAGTCTCGCACGCTGAAACAGAGCCTATCAACAAGCTCACAACGCGTCGCGGTGCAAACGCATTGCGAGCTTGTAGATCTGCGCACGACAACATCGTACGGACGGAGTGTGGATGCGTGTGTGCGTAGTGTCTGTAGAATCTGGAGACTGGATGTGGTGGTTCAGCTTCTGCAAAACACCCTGTGCTTCCCATTGAGATCCATATAGTGCAGATTATCTCTGGCATTCCGCATCTGGAAGTAGTTGAGGGGCTGAGCAGCGGCTTCTTCTAAGAAATATACAAATATGTAGGACAAAGTGCATGTGACTCGAACGGATTCAGCGCGCCTCGCACTAACCCACTGTGTGGCTTTGGTGAATGCGTGCCGTGCTCGGTGCGTGGCGTGGCACCCGGGGATTACACGTTAGGAGGAGGAGGAGGTGGATTATGTATATGTATTTAGATTAGCCTTTGTACAGTTTTATTAAAAGTCTCAAAAAGATTTTGAAAAACATTTGGCGGCTGTGTGTGTGTGTGTAGGTGTGTTGCGTGTATGTGCTATTAGCATATGATTTGAGGGATTTTTTCCAGAAAGATCTGTTATGTTCTTGTAGCTAACACATGCATGCAAGCACACACACACGCACACACAAACGCACACACAAACGTACGCATGCACGCATGCACGCACACTTGCACACACAAACGCACGCACGCACGCACGCACGCACACACGCTTGCACACACACGCTTGCACACACAAACGCACGCACGCACGCACGCACGCACGCACGCACGCACGCACGCACGCACGCACGCACGCACGCACGCACGCACGCACGCAAGCACGCACCTACGCACGCACGCACGCACGCACACACACACACACACACACACACACACACACACACACACACACACACACACACACACACACACACACACACACACACACACACACACACACACACACACACACACACACACACACACACACACACACACACACACACACACACACACTGATTGAGTTCAGGGACGATGCGTTTGTTGTGAAATGACTGTGTTTTGGGGTGTTCTCAGATTCAATTGTTAATAGGTTGTTAACCCCATGCAGGGACCAGTGTTGCCAGATTCTGTGAGAGAAACAAGCAACCAGGTCTAGGAAAACCAGCCCAAAAGAAGCGACTATGGGCCACATGAGCACTTTAACATATACGTCAGCTATTTGAAAATAGCAGATCTACAAGCTCACAACGCGACGCGTTGTGAGCTTGTAGATCGTCTATTTTCAAATAAAATCTTGCGGGGAAATTATAATAAGCAGATCTGGCAACCCTGGCAGGGACGAGGAAGGCATCATCGCCACAGAGAGACAGGCAGGCAGAGAGATGGAGAGAGCGACACAGACCAACGGGTAACTGAGCGAGTAAATTAGGGCAGGGCTTGGCAAACTTTTCGGGCACATGATCACTTGGCCGTTTTCCAAAGCTGGCGTGATCACCCAGTGCCAGACGATGAAAACACCATTGCTTTTATGTCTTATTATTATACGCTGCTAATTAGAACAATACAAGCATAGAATAAGTCAATAATTTAACCTGGCAAACTTTTTCCAAATGTTCTAAATGTTGCAAAAATAACTTATAACAGTATCGTATCGCTATTTATCCTATATGAAAAACAGTAGTACAGTATTGATTGATTGATTGATTGAAATTTTTATTAGGCAAAAGAATGTAAAACAACACAGTTACATTTATAATACTTTGTCTAAAAGGTCCGACCAAAAAAGTCCTTACAGACTTGTTTCCGTTGGGATCCTTGAATTAATTTCATAGACATATATAGTAGCAACCAAACAGTTCAAAAATCAACATAAAAATACAGAGAGAAAATACAACTATGTACCAAAAAAAGCATGAAAAATAAGAAATATATACCAAAAAAAGGGGAGGGGGGGTCGTCTGTCTACCGGGAAACTGGTACTACCTTCTCTTGGCCTCCAGAAAGATGAGTTTTTAGGGCTGTTTTGAATGAGCCCAACGAACTGCATTTTTTGAGGGATGGGGTTAGACTATTCCATACCTTGGTGGCCGTGCTGTAGAAGGAGAATTTGCCCATGTTTGTTTTATGGGTGGGTGGTACCAGATTGTTGTTTGTTGTAGATAAGGCTTAAGTGGTTAATAATAAAACCTAACACTGAATCAATCAATAATTTAACATGAATAATAAATGTGAGATTAAATATTCGGCTGCCGTGCAAGTGGGCCTCGATCCAGAAAAGGTTGGGAACCGCCGTCCTGTGCGTATAATAAGGCTGGTATAGGCAGGGGTCCTGTATTGTAGCGGAATCCATTTGTTTTGTTCTCTCGTTGCCTCATTACCTGGTGCTTCTGTATAATTTAACAATGCTTTGTACGTCTCAACAATCCTCCCTCTGCTCATTCCATCCTGAGACTTATGGGAACAACCTAATCTGCTAAGACAATTTCCGCCAAGATGATTAAAAAGAAGAAATTCTATGAAAAATGGAGGTTATTATAAAATCGTCAGGTTGTGAAGCCAAGTGAGAAGACGGAATGTTCCACACAGATGTCCTCATTGGCAATAATGATGGTGCAGACAGGGTATACGTGCACAGGAGATGACTTGTGTGCACACACACCTGTGTGAGAACGCATATACAGAGCAGGCATGCACACAGTCATACAGCACAAGGATATTGCATTATTATTTTATAAGTATATTGTACACGCACGCGCGCACGCATGATTTCTGACCACTGCAGACACTATTTTCACACCAGTGAGCATATACACTCAAACAGTCATCAAATCACTCCGTGTGGAACTCATAGCCACGTGAATGTTCAATTATATCAGGGGAAGTCTTGTAATCTTGCATTTCCACTCAGCACTTGTCAAAGAGTGACACCAGGCTGAATACATTATTGTTTTTTTTCTCCCCCAGAAGATGATTCATGTATATACCAACAGCCTGGTAATCATCAGCCGCTCTCAGAACATCCATCAATTAAGAGGAGCTGTCAGTGCCCTGTGGTTTCGACACATCACTTCTTCCACTGGCCCACTAAATTGGCTTCGTAATTGCTGCATAATTATTCCGGGTCAGCGTAGGTAGCACTCAACTAGGTAATGTCAATACATGAATACAAATGCATGGAAAGTTTGTTCTGGCTGGTGTACCTGAAAAGCATTGGGCTACTTTTTTCACAGTATCGGTTGCAAAGTAATTGTTATGATCAAGTGCAGAACTTCGTAAAACTATGAAATACTTTTCCCCTCCCGAGCGCTGACATTTTCTCTTCCATGCCACATCGTTGCATATCAAAGGCACAGTCTTCAATTGAAGTAACTTCAGCGTCTCGATGGATTCGTTTCAAACGGACCACTTACTGTTTGATACCAGAAAGCCCAAATATAAAAGCCGAGCCTAATTTACCCTGCACTATCAACTCAACAAGACTGCCTGATGAGGTATTCAGTGAGAGTGAGTCAGCGCCTTCTCTAATAAGATGAGGCTGTGCATGGAGTGACATATTGACATTCATTTCTGCTGTATTTGCCTTTCAAATGAGGTTATCGCTGGTTTGAAAGTCTCAACAGCTGTTCCAGTCGGTGGTTTCTATTGCAAAAAAAAAAGCAAAGCGAGGCTTTGTCTATTCACCCTGACAATGTTTTCTGTCATTCTTCTTTATTTGTTATTAGACATGATGCATCTGCAAGGCTTTGATAAGCAAAATAAAGATTTCAGTCACCAATTTTGATTGGGGTAAACAAGCCCCATGTTGTTCCTTCTATTAAAAAGGAGACTATTGATGCTTGGCTCTGTTTACTTCTGTTTGGCATTGTCAGAGATGCTCGCCTTTCATTCGCCCCTTAGTCTCCCAGATAATTAAAGTCATTCTGCAGTAATATTCCTAAATCAACTGTTTCCTCTTGCCTATTTGAGCCCTAATTGGAAACATGTGCGGTGGAGCCCACGGGCGCTTTTTAACCCCTGACACTTTAAGAATGTCCTACGTCCGACGAGGTCATTGGTTTTAACAAGTTGTTTTCCTTTTCTTTATTCTCACAACTCGACGGCATTTGCTACTCCATAACTTTGCCGTTCTGCTCTTGTAAGGCAATCAGGGGGCACCCAGCTTATGCCAGTCATGGGAGTCATGTGGGTGCGGTGAAGTGAATAGGATGTCTTTGGGGTTGAGCGTCATACCATTGCACTAGTTACCGATGTATTGATGTGGTTCCACAAGGGGTTTCTATGGCAACACTTAATTGCTTAGTCTCATGGCCAGTCCCGTGCCTCACTTCACTTTAGAGAGTCACATCAGGTCAGGACATCTCGGAAAGAATGGATGGTTCAGGGACAGTGTGATGGGTTAGAGTTCCTCGCTACAGAATGACTGAGAAAAGTTAGCAATGGAACTGATCTAGCTTCATTGACTGTCTGTGGAAGACTTTGCTGTTGACCACTTTCAAACTGGCGTCCCTGTTATGGGAATGTCATTATAGGCAAAAAATATATATGAATAATGAAATAGTGCAGTGGTTCTCAACCAGTGGTCCGGGGACCACCAGTGGTCCTTGGTTAACATAACGTCACAATCATTTTAACCACTTAGCTTTGGCTACTCAAAAATAGCAGACCTACAAGCTCATAGCGCGGCACAGAGTGCTGCACTATGAACTTGTATCTGCTATTTCTGAAAAATCTTTGAATATATATATATTTTTTAAACAAACATTTTTTACTCAAATCTTTGCTTCGGGGGTCCCTGGCACAAAACATTTTCAGATGGGGGTCCACGGCCAAATATATATCAATTTAGGGGTCCTTGGCATGAAAAAGGTTGAAAACCACTGAAATAGTGGAAGGAAATAGTGATGTAGATGGGCTCTAATAGTGAATAGAGCCCATCCACAAGCTCACAACGCGTCACAGTGTCTACAGCTTGTACTGTAGATTGCCATTTTCACTATTTTGTCATGATTAAGTATATAGGGCTATAGTGGTTAAAACGCCTACTATCTCTTCAGCAACATCGTGAAAGAGACATATATAATCTTTTTTTTTACTTTAATGTTATGCTCCCGGTTTCCCTCTGCGTGCATAATATTTTCCAGGCCATTCGAGGATCTCGCTAATGCAACTGTGTGAAGATGAAACACGCTCGCATTTCAAAGGGAATAGGTGTTTAATGATTTATAGGTACACATGTTAACTAAGAAAGTACTGCCGCTGTATACCCCATAGGCACTGAACAGCGGATCCCATTATAATGTATGGACACTGTATGAGCACTTAGGGTACAAAAGCACTATGCATACTTGTGTAAAACTTGAGCTGTGTGTTTTCCTCAGGCGGCATCTTCACAAGTGAAATGCCCTGTATTTGTCCCTTGAGTTGTTAAAGCTTCAGAACGAGCCATTCCATTGTACCTATACTGTAGGTATAGTATATACGTACGTATAGCACCACAGTCACAGAGCTCTGGGTCGCACAAATGCTGCATTGCTGGGAGGCTATCTAAATATCTAATCATTAGGAAAGGCACATATTCTCTTTTTGAACATTCCATGGCCCTTTGAACTCCATTGTTGTTTTAACTTTTATCCTACTCGGAAGACAAATCTTCGCTCTCTGCATGCCCAATGTGCCAAACAATGCAGCTAGAGCTTAAAGCGTATTACTAACAAAGACAATATGGTTGGGAGTGGTCTTGCAAAACATCAGAGGCCGGGTAGAATGTGCTCGTTTTCTTTTACAGTCCTGGATGAGACAAATGTTTTGGGTTTTTCAAAACCAAACCCCTCCCCTCCCCTCCCCTCACAGTAAACAATAGCTTTGGTGTTTATCTACAAAGTCTGGATGCCCCTCCGCGCGCTTTAATCATTAATGCGGTTGTTTCAGTGAATAAGCAGGTTGTTAAGAGATGTATCCATGTCTCTTCACTCTCCCTCCCCTCACACAGAGGGGAAGATAAACCAAACAGACATGAAAAAAAAAGAAAGTTTGGGATGAAAGATAATTTCAAAGACAAATGGCGGTGATATATTCAAGGCTGTTTTATTGGCTGATCGGAGCCCAGAGCCATGACTCAGTCAGGCGTCTCAGCTTGTCGTTTTCACACAGAATCCCCCAGAAATGAGGACTGGAAAACAAAAGGAAGGAAGAGAGGAGATGGATTTGCTTTCCAACCCTCTCTGTTCCATTAGGTTTTACGCATCCTTTTCTATTGCTCCAAACCTCCCCTTTCCCCTCACACACACACACACACACACACACACACACACACACACACACACACACACACACACACACACACACACACACACACACACACACACACACACACACACACACACACACACACACACACACACACACACACACACACACACACACACACACACACACACCTGCTCTCTCTTACGGGACATTAGTTGTGTTCAGCGGGGAGATGGCACACGCCGTCGCCAAGCCTCTCCTGTTTGACGCATCTATCTTGCGTCTGGCTGGTGTCTGCCAACCGAATTGTGAATTACCGTACGTCTGTAAATCACTGTTTATGGAAACATGAGAGTCATTATTGTGTTTGCTCACTGAGGTGTTTTTTTTTTAAGGCTTCCTAACGTAAAGTACTGGATGTCATTGCAAGAGTGTGTGTGTGTGTGTGTGTGTGTGTGTGTGTGTGTGTGTGTGTGTGTGTGTGTGTGTGTGTGTGTGTGTGTGTGTGTGCGCGCGCGCGCGCGTGCATGAGATAGAGAGCAGTGGTGTAAAGTAACTAAGTACATTTACTCAAGTACTGTACTTAAGTGAAATTCTGAGGTACTTTTACTTTACTGGATTATATCCAATTTCCAATACTTTGACTTCTACTCCACTACATCTCAGAGGCAAATATTGTACTTTTACTCCACTACAATTATTTGAGAGCTTTAGTTACTAGTTACTTTGCAGATATAAATTATGATATTATAAAACATACATTAACCACTTTAACCTATTGCCTAGGCTATTTGAAAATAGCCGATCTGCAAGCTCACAGCGCGTCGCATCGCGATGCGTTGTGAGCTTGCAGATCTGCTATTTTCAAACATTTTAGTACTTTTACTTTAAGTACAAAAGTACATTTTGATACCAATACTTTTGTACTTTTACGCAAGTAAATTTGGAATTCCGGACTGTTACTTGTAACAGAGTACATCTACATTGCAGTATTGATACTTTTACTTAAGTAAAACATTTGAGTACTTTTTCCACCACTGTCGGAGAGAGAGAGAGACACGAGCAGTGAGTGGAGATTGAGAAAGGGAGCAAGAGGCTGGCATTGGTGTTATTATAAACTTGAGTGGAGCAGCAGGGTGGTATTATTGTGTAAGTCTAAGCACACAGTGCCTTCTGTTAAACACTGAACAATAACTGGCACTGGAAGGTGCTGAGGCAATAATGGACAAGTGCGAGTGCTCTATCCTGTCAAACTGCACTGCAGTCGTGAGTCAAGGGGAAGGCAAATCAGTAGACTTTAATAAAGCTGTTAGGGTCGCCACATGGCAATAGTCTATAGCAGTGGTTCTCAAACTTTAACATTTCATGGTCTCCCCTTAACTCTGACAGTGTACAAATGGAACCAAATTTTAAATGGACCCTAACGGGTCCATTTAAAATTTCAAGGGGCTCCTTGAAATGTAAAAGTTTGCACAGCAGTCGAGGAACAGGTACCCGAAGTAGACCACGCGAGTAATAAAGAAAAGCCTTTTCTCGTTTGAATTGTCAGCGAGAGACAGTACAACAGCACAACAGTCTGTTTTGTTTTGTTTATTGCATTTAAATGTGTGTTTCTGCCATGTGCCAATGTCAAAGGTCTTGGGAAGGCGCTTGGCTACAGTGGCCTCTGCTGGGTGGTAAAGGTACTGCACGCAGGGGTATGAAAAGGATGGAGGCTCAGAAAGATTGAGAACAGCACTATTACTATTCGACATTGTGGGAGGGAAAATCCACTTCAATCAGTGTCAGATTAAATAAAAAATGAATTGCCTGATTACCTTATCATTATAAATCCCAATCAGCAAATAGTTGTGGTAGAATTTAATTGATGCGGATGAATCCCAAGTTATTATTAGGAGGAAGATTGTGGTACACATCGCTCCTTCTTTTGCACAGCTGTTGGCGAAGGATGATAACAATGTTTGGATTATTAATTGTCTTGAGCTGTGATAAAGATAATCGTTATTTAATCAACATGTGTCAGGGATGCAGCTCTGAAATGAGTTGGTCTGCAGTATTAATGTCTCCGGTATTCATCATTGAAATGAGGAGGACATCAAATCAGCTGTCAACATTTATTAAAAATTTATATTTCTGCTGGAAAGAGATAATGTCCATGTACAGTAAATAGTTGTTCACAGGTTCAATCCCCACAGAAGCCAAATTGTGCTCATGATTATAGGGATACATCTCCATTAATTTTAGCGTATAGAGATACTGAGCATCAATGTTTTAATTTGCTTGATTTGGATATACAAATATTCATAATAGATATCATGCCCCCCCCCCCAATAATTAACTAACTAAATAGATAAATAAAAATACACTGCACAATTGCAGATAAAATAATATTCATATAACTCAATTTAGATGGAACCCTATCATATCAAGTTAGTGCAATGTCAACTCTATGGGTCAGCTTTGCGTAAGATATTTTCAAAACCTACTCTGGAAAAAGCTAAAACATTGTATTTGTTGATTATTATCTGTTTATACATATTGTGTTTTGTTTCAGAAGATATGAATTGAGCACGCCATGCAGAGAGAAATGGGAGCCGCGAGAGCTCTTGATCCTGAACAAAAACATTATCAGAGGATAAAAACTGTTGACAAACACACCCAGTTGTACTCAACATGTATTTAATGCTGCAGCTTTAGACTCTGTTTGAAAGCCTTTCTTTATGACCCGGGTGTTTTATATGAAAAGCCTCTTTGCGTCAATAAATGCTGCAGACATAATTGTTGAAACACACCCACAACCTCGAGCATGGTTTTCTGACGGTTGACGGCGTTCTCTTTTAAGCACAGTAGGGCATTACACACAGCTGTTTTCCCACGCTTTAGTCTCCGCAGACCTCAGCGAGACTCGCAAGGTTCACTCGAAAGAATCAAAATCAAGTGTATTGTCACATCGCACAATTACAGGTGTAAAAGAGTGTGAAATGCTTTGTTTTGTGTGAGCTCTCGACATTGCAGGAAGAGTTAGATTAGGGAAGAGAGGATCGAGAAAATAGAGAGGAAAGAAACACAGAGCAGGTCAAATAACAGGATGGCACAGTCAAATCAAATATACAAAGTCCAATAGATACATAAGATACTTTTACTCCACTACAATTATTTGAAAACTTTAGTTACTATTTACTTTGCAGACATAAATTATGACATTATAAAACCACAGCCCTATTTTATACCTAGGCTGTTTGAAAATAGCAGATCTGCAAGCTCACAACGTGCCGCATCACGACGCGTTGTGAGCTTGCAGATCGGCTATTTTCAAACATTTTAGTACTTTCACTTTTGGTACTTTAAGTACATTTTGATACCAATGCTTTTGTACTTTTACTCAAGTACATTTATAATTCCGGACTTTCACTTGTAACAGAGTACTTCTACATTGCAGTATTGATACTTTTACTTTACTAAACTATTTGAGTACTTTTTCCACCACTGCTTCCATGCTTCCCACAGATAAATATATGACAAATGACACAGATAAATACATGAAAACAGAGTTCCAGGTATAAAATCACAGTCTCATGTGCATGAAAGTGACATAATATGTGGATAAATAAAAACAGGGAAATACTGTGTTGGGTGCAAAACGCCACCATTCCCATCAACGCCATTTTTTGGGGCTGCAAACTTCAGGGACGGGATCAACTGCTTTGGCCCTCCTTTCACAGTAAGCGTACACGACACAGCATTTAATTCATCTCTATTGAGCTGTCTAATGCCTTCTTTCAGTCAAGAGTGTGTGGTGTACAACATTGTAGGGGATTTTTGGGTCCAAAAGCTTGCACTTAGGGGGTAATCCTCACTCTGTACTATTTGCGGACATTTCACATGAAAAGACATTAAAGCACTTTTCGGAAACATAAATTATAACTCTTTGAGAGCCCAATTTTCCATAACAGCCCACAGAGAGATGGGGGAATGTGTGCCATAACTGCAGTTACTGGTGACTGTGTCACAGCACAACAAAATTAAAGGCTGTTTTCTGCAGGAGTGACGGATAAGTGGATGCCAGCATGAAATGGCATTTGAAGAGCACCGTGGCGTCTTGCTACTGTTTCACATTTAAGAAGATTAGAAAGCAAGTGGACTGAGACTAGGGGAGAATCTAATAACACAGGAAGAAAAGCATCTCAACTGCATACATTTGTCACTCGGCAGACAATTCTCACATTAACATTAGCCCTGTGTTACCCCGTTGCTGGTGCACCACAAGAACACCATTTATTTTTTTCCTTAACATCCATAATTTGTCTTTGCTCTCTTCCACGCTGGAATTTCCTTTTAAGCACACAGGAAATATAACCTTTTGTCTAAATTCCTAGGAGCGTTCCCATGAGGTCAGAGAAAGACTTGAATCCTCCTGCCAAAGCCAAAGACTAACTAGCGTCAGCCATGCATCCCTCCCCATGCCATGACCTCATCTTTCTCCCTTTCTGCTTGTGTCATTGTGGTCTGGACTCGTCGTCGCACTTATCTGGTTTGGAACCTGGTGTTCTCAAACCAGCCTGGCCCTTCACCACTTAAGTCCAACGCTGGAAGAAGCAGGAATTGGCCTAAGCTTTCAACGTGAAATGCTGTTGCCGTGTTGATTTTGACTAAATATCATAAGATTTTAGTTGACTAAATCTACAGTTGATTTAGTCTACTAAAATGTATTGTGGCGGTGCCTTGATGGTGTCGTAAATGCCTGATTTTACAGTTGGTTGCATGCTGAAAATAGCCGATCTACAAGCTCACAACGCGTCGCAGCGCGACGCTTTGTGAGCTTGTAGATCTGCTATTTTCAGAGCGCAACAGCCGAGCGCAACCAAACATAAAATGTCTTGTCTTTTAGTTCTACTGGATCTCTTCTCCACTAGTCACTCTCTAACGTTTTAGTCTAGTTTTTATTTGTTGACGAAATTGTCAAAGTATTTAGTCTTAGTTTTAGTCATCATAGCTTAGTTTTTATTTTGTTTTTGTCAGTGAAAAAAGGGAGTCGACGAGCATTTTTCGTCATAGTTTTAGTCGACGAAATCAACACTATGCTTTTGCCCCCAAGTCTTTTTCTCTCCCATTTCTGAATCTCTTTTTTTTTCCCTCTCAGGCAGTACGTCAAAGTGAATGTTCCCCCTCCTAAGGAGTGCTATAATGTAACCTGACATTAGAAGCTCGGATTGCCCCAAAATTAGATAGAGGTAGTTTGCTTTGGCTGCACGCGCCGGTACACACCAAACCTGGATACTGTAAAAGAAGTCCAGAAATGCCCCCGGCAAGTCTCTAATGACAGACGTATGGTCCAGAGATGTGACCCGAGCTCAGGATAATCACTGTCATTGGGTGCAGCTAACCTACAAGAGTCATTAACACCAAAGTGAGCTCAGCTACTCCTTACCACCTATGTTGGTGGTAATGGGTCCATTTATTGCTCACTTAGTACACTCAGGGCAACTTACAATTACATGTCCATCGTACGTGTAATTTTGATCCCTCAAAATAATGGCAACGTACAGTACTTGTCCTGCGTACAAATCTATTTTTCTTTTTTTTTCAGAGGACAAAACAATCAACTTTTTTAAATCCAAAGCCTAAATTTGTCATGGGTAAAGGGCAGTGGTGGAAAAAGTACTAAAATGTTGTACGTAAGTAAAAAAGTATCAATACTGCAATGTAGAAATACTCCATTACAAGTAAAAGTCTGGAATTCAAAATTGACTTGAGTAAAAGTACAAAAGTATTGGCATAAAAATGTGCTTAAAGCACCAAAAGTAAAAGTACTCAATATGCAGAATGTCCCATTTCACAAGTTTTCAAAAAACAATCGATCCACAAGCTCACAATGCGTCTCATCGGCTATTTTCAAATGGCCAAAATGTATATAGGGCTGAAGTGGTTAGTGTATGTTTTGTAATAATAATCAAAATCTACAAAGTAACTAGTTACTCAAGTTTTAAAATAATTGTCGTGGAGTAAAAGTACAATATTTCCCTCTGAGATGTAGTGGAGTAGAAGTAAAAGTATAGGTTACTGAAAATTGGAAATACTCCTATAAAGTAAAAATACCTCAAAACTGTATTTAAGTACAGTACTTGAGTAAATGTACTTAGTTACTTTACACCACTGGTAAAGGTATATAGGGATAGGATAGGAGTGATAAAAGGAACATGGCAAGTGATACATACTGATTGGTCAGCTGTAATTTATTCCCCATAGGGTTATATGGCAGCTGACCAGTCGGCGCAGATAAAGTGCACTGTACTGGCATAGTGACCGTTGCGTTCAACATGTCAAACATGGACGACACTCGGCCGCCAAACATGGTCGCTGCAGATGGTTTGGCAGAATGCACAGCCGAGGAGACACTGGAGTTTATCCAGACCAGACGCAAAGGAACCGAAACACAGAGTGGAAAAAGTGTGACCTTCAACTGTTCACAGAATGGCTGTGTACCAACAACAGAGTCAAGTCATGCCAGCAGCGACTCACGTGTTCTGATTCAACTCCCCATACACACAGTCAGGGGGTCCCAGTCAGGGTTGCCAGATCTGCTTATTATAATTACCCCGCAAGATATTATTTGAAAATAGCCGATCTACAAGCTCGCATCGCGACGCGTTGTGAGCTTGTAGATCTGCTATTTTCAAATAGCTGATGTATATGTTAAAGTGCTCATGTGGCCCATAGTCGCTTCTTTTGGGCTGGTTTTCCTAGACCTGGTTGCTTGTTTCTCTCACAGAAAACAAGCTCTCTGTGACCAAAGACAACAGTTAAAAAGTCCTCTGTTGAAAAGCACGTTGTAGTGGTGGAAATCTCTAGTCATTTAGCTTGCCTTGGGCCAATTCAAACTAACCTAAATGTATTTTGTTTTGGCGATTGATGAACATGACTTGTGGGACTTGATTATTCTATTTAATTTGTATTTAAGTTTTTTAGTTATAACTGTGAAGCACTTTGAAACAGTTGAAAATGTGCTAAAGATTTGAATAAGATTAGGCAAGGCGCATGAGCCCACCCACCCGCTATGAGCCAGACAGGGAGATGAATTCCTCTCCTTACAGAGAGAAAACAACATTGTGCCCTTTATTCTTTCTCTCTCTGCTATACTTTCTCATTCTCTCTCTCTCTCTCTCTCTCTCTCTCTCTCTCTCTCTCTCTCTCTCTCTCTCTCTCTCTCTGTGTCTCTCTCTCTCTCTCTCTCTCTCTCTCTCTCTCTCTCTCTCTCTCTCTCTGTGTTTGTGTGTGTTAGTTTGTGCAAATGCACTATACCCTTTTGTTAGTATTGTACTGTAACACCTGTTGTGTTATCCATCATTCTCTTGTTTTCCTTCTTTTCTTTCACCCATTATTACCCACCATCAACAATACTGTGTAGCAACCTTACGTCATATTGCAGAAGCAGTGAAATAGCAGATCTACAAGCTAACGACTTGTGAGCTTGTAGTTCTACGAATCGGGCTTTACTCAGAGTTATAAAAAGTACTCAATTTCTTTACTTGAGTAAAAGTACCAATACTGCAATGTAGAAATACTCTGTTGTTACAAGTAAAAGTCCGGAATTAAAAACTGACTTGAGTAAAAAAATTACAAAAGTATTGGTACCAAAATGTTCTTAAAGGAGTAGTTCACCCAAAAAATGACTTATTTTCTATCAATTGCACACCCCATGAAGCCTTGAATCCATGGATTTATTTGTGTTTTTGTGGCATTCCTAAGCTAATAATTTGATTCCTGTCTCCTACCGGCTAATGTATCCGGTAGGAGACACAAAGTAGATTCTTTGTGTCTCCTACCGGAAATACACACGGGCATCAAATTATTGGCTTAGGAATGCGACAAAAAACAAAATAAATCCATGTATTCAAGGCTTCATGGGGTGTGCAATTGATAGAAAATAAATATTTTTTTGGGTGAACCCCTCCTTTAAAGTACCAAAAGATGTCGCATTTCAAACGTTTTTAAATTATAAAAAAATTAAAAAATATAAAAAATATTTTGAAAATAGCAGATCTACAAGCTCACGTCGCGATGCGACGCGTTGTGAGCTTGTAGATCGGCTATTTTGAAATAGCCGAAGTTTAAATAGGGCTGAAGTGGTTAATGTATGTTTTGTAAAAAATAATCAAGATCTACAAAGTATAGTAGTAACTATAAAGTTGTCAAATATAGTGGAGATGCAGTCCAGTAAAGTAAAAATTCCCCAATGTGTACTTAAAGGGATACTTCACTTTCCGCCGGGGGACACATTTAAAAAAAATATTAAAAATAAATGAAAAAAGTTATGGAAAATTCATGGCCCCCTCACGACACGCAGTGTCCTACTAATGTGTGAGGGGGCCATGAATTTTCCATAACTTTTTTCATTTATTTTTAATATTTTTTTTAAATGTGTCCCCGGCCCGAAAGTGAAGTATCCCTTTAAGTATAGTACTTGAGTAAAGGTACTTATAGTTACTTTCAACCACTGGTTATTATAAATACATGGCTTTGCCCCCCACCCTTTAACTCGGAGAAATCAGTGAGCCTGAAAACGCGCTTGTTACGACCTACGAACGTTGACCCACGAGGGCCACCGTACTTGTCAGATCATGCAGTGTAGTTTCAGGAAGTGTTCAGTGAAAAACAAAGGCTGGTAGAAGAGCTTCGTCCTTCCACTACAAACTGTTCATTTTACTCCACATCGGAGTTGAAAATCACACAGTTAACAAGATCAGTATTGAAGTGTAGAAAAGTCCACAAGAATGACGGAACGATCTGATCGCCACGGTCGTTTTACTCGCATTTTCCAGCACTTATAAGTCGGTTCGTGATTGTTTTTTTTTGGCTGTTGTAGCCAGGTTAGCTTTGGGAAGCTAACGTGATGGTAACTTTAGAGAACTAAGTGAGTTCAAGTTACAGCTTCAGCTCAACACTGTGCTGTGTTTGAATAAGAGCTTTGATCACGTTGTGGACGCGGAGGGATAGTAGTGTCTGTCTCTATAGGTAGGTCAACGAGTCCATGGCTGAGATGTAGCTTCCAGTGGTGGAAAAAGTACTTTTTACTTATTAAGTAAAAGTACTTAAAGTTCCAAAAGAGGAAAGTACTCACTATGCAGAATGTCCCATTTCACAAATTTTCGAATGTATACAAATCAGTTGAAAATGGTGTGAACTTGTGAACTGCTATTTTCAAATGGCCGAAATGTATAGGGTTGAAGTGGTTATTATGTTTTGCAATAGTAATCCAAAGTAACTAATAACTAAAGTTTTCAAATACTTAGTGGAGTAACTGAGATGTAGTGGAGTAGAAGCAAAAGTACTGAAAATTGGAAATACTCCCTCCAGGAAAGTAAAAATACCTCAAAATTGTACTAAAGTACAGTACTTGAGTAAATGTACTTAGTTTCTTTACACCACTGGTAGCTTCTATATTAGGCTAAACAGACTAACGTTCAGTAACGTTTTAGTACAATGAATTAAGTATGTTAAATAAGGTGATTTGAAATGAATGCAGTTATTGTACACGTTATTCAATTCTGTTGCCTGTAGGCTAAATAATTTAACTCGGAGTGTATATGTTAATGAATCCATAAACACAGGATTTTACTGTGTACTTGCATACAGTAGTTCTCACTGCAAATAATGAACACCCCTGCAGCAATAATTAAAGTAAAACATTTATTTTTAGACCTAATAGTTTTAAGATTTCGTAGTATTCACAGATTGGTAGCTGAAAACGTATCTCTCTTTGATGTCCCTAATAATTTCTGGTTGGAAAAGGTAATGATTTTTCTTTAATGTCCACACAGAGGACAATGCCGCGTCACTCGGGCGTCTGGAAGCATTTCACCCCGGCCGTCAAAGATGGACGGGACACGTTCATGTGCAACTACTGCTTTAAGACGCACGCCAAGAACGCCACCAAGATGCAGATGCACCTGGACAAGTGCAAGGAGTACTGCCTCGCCTCGCAGCAGTCGCCAGGCTCGGACCGGAGCTCCTCCGCCTCCATCCCCGTGCCTTCGTCCTCGTACCTGCCTTCGGCGACTCCCGGGGGCCAGTTCCTCATCGACTCGGTGGACCAGGGCAGCCAGACGTACGCCGACGAGTGCCTGGCGAGAGCCGTGTACGCCACGTCCTCGCCCCTCAGTCTCACGGACAACGTTTACTGGAGGCGCTTCTTCGGCGTCCTTCGCCCGGCTTACTGTCCGCCCACCAAGCAGGCTCTGTCGTCTCACCTGCTGGACTGCGAGTTCGACAGAGTGCAAAGCCAGGTCACAGAGACCATAGGAAAGGCCGACTGTGTCTCCATCGTTTGCAGCGGCTGGTCTCACGTACAAGAGACCGGAACGATCAATCACATCGTTTCCACTCCGCTGCCGCTGTTTTACAAAAGCACGCTGATAAAGGAGCACGCAGACACGAGCGCGGTAATCGCCAAGGAGCTCAAAGATATCATCAATGAAGTGGGACCGCAGAAGGTTTTTGCGGTCGTTACCGACGATGCCCCGGACATGAAGGCCGCCTGGGCGATAGTGGAGGAAGCGTTCCCACACATTTCAGCCATAGGATGCACGGCCACCGGTGTAAAAGGCCTCTTTGAGGAGATGGCTTCACAGCCGTCTATGAAAGCCCTCTGCAGGAGGGCCGAGCAGGTGGTGAGCTACGTCAGGGAGAGGAAGACCCTGGCAGAGACTTTGAGTCACTGGCAAACGACAAAGATGAGGAGCAACACGACCAGTGGCACTGCGTTGGTAATGAACAGTGGCTCCGACTGGACCGGCGTGGTCAACATGTTCAACAGTCTCCTTAAGGGCCAGAGCACTCTCCAGGAGATGGCCGTCTCGCCGACGTTGGACATCGAAGCGTCCGTCCGGGCCACGCTGCAGGACGCGGCGTTTTGGAAAGGGGTGAGCAGCAGCCGAAACCTGCTCTACCTGGTGGGGAACTACATCGACTACATGAAACGGGAGGACGCCGTCCTGTCCAGCGTCGTCGAGATGTTCAGCCAGCTGAGATACCACATCGGCGCGTCCCTCTCCGGGTCGGTGCTTCACAGCGCCGAACAGAAGGCCATCATGGCGTCCCTAGACAGGTGCCAGGAGTTCTGCGTGCGGCCCGTGCACGCGGCGGCGTACATGCTCGACCCGAAGCACGTCGGACAACAAACGCTCTCCGGAGAGCAGATCAACAGCGCCTATTACGTGATTTCCAACCTGTCGCACCATTTGAACCTGGACGAGGGCAAGGTGCTCGCCAGCTTCGCCAGGTTCTCCGCCAAGCAGGGCTTGTGGAAGGGCGTCGGGATATGGAGCTCCTGCCAGCACGTTTCGCCCTCCACCTGGTGGAAGGGACTGTGCTCCTCGGAGCCCCTGTCTGCCGTGGCCTCCGCCATCTTGCAGATCCCACCGACGACGGGGGCCTGCGAACGCCTCTGGCACCGCTTGGACAGCATAAAGTCGCGGACCGGCCTCTCGGCCGACAGGGCACAGAAACTGATGGCCCTTCAGGCCAATCTCAAGATCTTAGAGCCAAGCGACTGTGAGTTTACCCCTCCGATGGAAACGGAGGAGGATGTGAAGGGGGACGTTGTGAAGGTTTCCTTTGAATCTGGGACTCAATAATAGTTGCTCGACGGTGGCCGTGTGGAACTTCTCAGTTCCACTTCCACTTCAAATTCAGGGGTTCCCAAACCTTTTCGGCTCGAGACGCACAAGAAGAATTTGGTATCTCCCCGGGACCCAAACTAAACTTACACATTTTCTTTTTAATTAATCACATATAAGGCCCATTTAAAAATGAGATCTACAAAATAACAGATCTACAAGTTCACAACATTTTGCTTTGCGACACGTTTTGTGCTTGTAGATTGGCTATTTTCACTTTTTAATATTTGAGAAGAATTGTGAAAATGCCCTTTTCTTGTAAATTGTTTTAGGAAAGGTGCAAAAAAACAAAAAAAAACAGGATATTTACTCAAACCCCTAAAAATGGGTCTGAGGCCAAATATGGGTTGTGACCGTATGTGTGTAAAACATTGAACATTATTGCTGCTCCACAGATGCCTGGAGACTTGATGAACTCTGACAAAGACTGTAATGTCAGATAAAGACACATCATATTAACATCAGTCTCTGCTCTTTCAGAAATGAGGATCAGTATCACATGAGACCATTTCTGCCAGATTACCTACAAAAGAGGAAAAATGTATTAGGAAGCAATGTTGTCCCGCTCTTCTTTAACACATTGCTCACTGCGGATTGTAATATTAGTATTGTCCTCATTAGAACATGACATAGTACATACAGTATGTATCAGCATTATAATCAGATGGAAGGGCTACAGAGAATCAGCATAGACTAGCAAGATGTCACGTCTCAGTAGTTACATGTTAAGTAAATAGTCTTTTTATAGTGAAGATGATAATCATTATGTTTATAATGGAAGGACTAAAGAGAATATATGCAGGCTAACAAGAGCAGCGTCTCTGTTAGTGGTTTCACATCATAAATAAAGCATTTTTATATTGAAGAGATAAATGATTTATTCTTACCACACCTTTTACATATTTTTTTTACGTGCTAGTGTGATCTCAGGCAGGGTGTTCTAAAAGCCACAGATGCTCTCATTTTGTCTCCAGTCTGGACTTTGCAGCAGCCAAAAGAACTCGCCTGAAGATGTGAGGCTGCACCCTGGCTCATTAATAAGTCTGAAATACAGCTCGGGGGGCACACCATGCAATGTCCATGTTAAAAACAGTCAGACATTATGCAGAGGCTGAATGATCAGCCCGTTGTATGTCAAGGAAATATTGCTGCTTTTCGATCCAACATTGTTCCTCCAAAAAGCTCAGAATTGATAATTAATTCTCACGTGCGCTTTTGGTATCTATTTAAATCTGTGAAATGTTCAGTTCTAATAACTAAAGGAAAAATGCCCGAGCTTGTTAACAATGGTTTTCCATGGTTGCAGGTGACGATAGGAAAGATTTTGAACAAAGATAATTAATAATATGACACAGACTGTTTACAATAGCACATAAAACACAGCAGAAGTCATGTTTTATGTGTTGCATACTATTTAGAACATGCTTAACCCATTAAATCCGGGACCGCATGTCTGTCATTTCTTTGGCTATTCAAAAATCTACAAAATCTGCTATTTTTGAAAAAACTTGAAAATGTGTGCAAATCTTTGAATATATATTTTTTAAAGCGAACATTTGTAAAATATTTTGTTCCAGGGACGCCCAGAAGCAGAAATTTGAGTTACAAATGTTCTCTTAAAAACATATATATACTGAAAGATTTGCACAACTTTTCAAAAGTTTTAATAGAAATAGCAGATCTACAAGCTCATAACGTGGCACTCTGTGCTGCGCTATGAGCTTGTATATCTGCATTTTTTTTTTATTAGTCAAAGAAATCTAAAAATGACACAGCTGCTTTCCCGGTCTTAATGGATTAACTGGATAGCTGCCAGAGTTATTTCAGATTTTTAGCTGTTGGCTGCCAGAGATTTTTAATTGAAAAACAAAAAGTACTCAGGAGCCGAGATACAGAATTTTTAAGTTTTAAGTTAACAAGGAAGTGGATAGGAGTCTAGATCTTTGATATATCATATCTCCTTGGTCTTTGGGTCTAAAAATAAGAAAAAAACGAAAAAAAAAAAAAAACTTTTTTTTTTTTTTTTTTTTTTTTTTAATAGAACGCATTTATGCGTTATTGGCGGCCAAGCGCACTATTTATTAGATCGCATTAATGCGTTAATGGCGGCCAATGAGTTAAGGGAAAGGTTCCAACCACACAGCTGTAGCGTCACATAACGAGGCACAGATGGCATTGACATGCACAGAAACACAGGCTGTACCTTTTCTCTCACCTACGCACTCCCCTCTGCACACATACACACTACTCTACCTCGACTCCCGTCTCTCTTCGCCGGCATTGTTCCACCGGCGGTTTGGCGCATGACGGTCTCCGGGTCCTAAAGGGAGAGATGGGCCTCGTAAATACTAGCGTTATTAATCTTAATGGGAACTGAGAAGACTCGGGGTGGGGGGGGGTGTCCCTCGTCTCAAAGGCAACAGTCCCGTAGTAAATCTCTCAATGAATCGCTGCTCCCCACACCCCACATCACTCAGTAAAGCTGTCACTGCGACTGCTTGCATGCAGTATGTCTCATTCTCGGCCTTGCACCCGCACGCCGTCTCTGCTGATTGCTATCTGTTTGGGGGATATTGTAGGTAACGGATGTGAGGGTAATAATCAGAATGACACTCCAGGCGAGTGAGTAGTACTTGAACGTTTTGGGGGCAGATGTTAGCACTTTGCTTTGTTATAAAGTTTTAGAGTTGCAACTATCAATTGTTTTACTATCAATTATTCTATTGCTTACTTTTTTTTTTTTTATATCCCCCCTGGATCCTGGTTTACATCTCTCTTTCATTGCCATCTATAATGTTTTAAGTGTCCGATTCCTGTGTTTAATCAGTGGTCACGTTGCTTATTGAATCCAAAATCTCAGTCAGTCATCACATAGGAATGTCCCTCTTCCTGTTGTGGTCGACCACGTTTACTTGAATTTATTCAGTATCTACTTGATCCGTCGAGCCCTCTCCTGCCTTGCTCTAAAAAACACACTGGCAGATAATCAATGCCTTGCCCTTGGAACTGTCTACCTATTGTTTTTGAGATGGTGCCTTGAGAAGCACCTGTGGCTGTGGGCAAGTTGCTATAGAAAATGAGAGAAAGTAAGTATTATAACTAATGTCTCATTATTTTTTAGTTCACACCAAACTGTGTGGTAATCCAAGGTTTCCAAATGGTAAATGACTGTAGTATAAAAAAACTAAATAAATACATTTCAATAAATAGGATAATTTAGGCAGAATCTTGCACTTCCACTATTCTCCCGGCTGTACTTTGCACCTCTTTCCCAATATCTACTTCTAGCTGTACCGATACCCCAGTAGTATACTAAATACTCTAAAGATTTGGTACCAGTCCAGTTCCGCCGTCACTTAAAATTCACTTCTGCTTCCATATTGGGGCCCATCAAGAACAATAATTTATTTCCCCCCTCTCTAATAGATAATGCATTCTCCATCTGTAAAGGTATTAAGACCTTTTGGGATTTATACGCAGAGGGTACTTTTTCCAGTTTCACCTCCCTGACCTCTAAATACTCTATACCCCAATCACACCTTTTCAGATATTTCCAAATCAGGCTCTACATCTCCAAATTCACTGGCTCACTCAACCAACCCTGGGAGGACTTCTCTACTACTTCAACAGAAGGTAATTATTCCCCAGTTATACTCTACCATCATGTCACTGGATAAACACTCCACCAACAAAACAAAGTTTATACCCCCTGTTTTTCGAAGTACTGCATAACCTTAACCTGTATAAATTGCTGTCGGTATGAACAATAAAAAACGATTATATATATTTTTTTAAAAGAAGAAATAATTTAATGACATGTATGGTAATACAAACTGAATCTCAATGGCTAATGTGCCACCAATGCTTCCATGATAAGAGCTTTGGATGGCATCTATGCTAACAATATGCACTCACGAAACTGTAATGCTTGCTTGTACGCCATGTCACTCTGCGCAGTAAAGTAGCAGATCTATAAGCTCATCTGCTGTTTTCGGTGTATAAATAAGTATAAGTCAGACATAAGGCAGTTTAGATGATATACACCAGTGGTTCTCAAACTTTTTCATGTCAAGGACCCCCAAATTGAGACTTATTAGCCCGCGGACCCCCTATTTGAAAAGATATGCCAGGGACCCCCATAAGACAACGTTTTTTTACGGCTCTAGCAGTGATTCTCAGCCATTTAAATTTCAAGGACCCCCAGTTTGAATGCATTAGGGCTACAGACCCCCATTTAATGGCATTTCTATCTCTTGGACCCCAATTTATATTGTAAAATCTATGTTAATTTACGGGTCCATTTGGTTCCATTTGTACACTCAGAGTTACAGACCCATTTGGTTCCTAATCTATCATTTAGCTGGGGACCCCCTGGAACTCCCTCAAGGACCCCTAGGGGTCCCCGGACCCCACTTTGAGAACCAATGATATACACCACATGGGGCATGTCGGGTGCAGAATATAAATTAGCCAATTCAACCGTTTCTTCCGCCCAGTTCTGAGCAGCATGTACTTGTTGTTCCTTCCATCTACCTTGCGGTGTGTCTCTTGAGAGAATGTGACCTCTTTCTACTTTGACCTGGCAGTATTGTTGTCTATATATGCCTCAATATCTGACACCTGATATACTGTATACTCGGTTGGGTCGTGTCGTGCGCTGACAATAGCCAATCTACAAGCTCACAAAGCGTCACAGTGCGACACGTGAGCTGGTAGAATAGATATTTATGGTGCATGACACCAGCGTGCAACTAAGTATAAATCAGACATGAGGAGAGAAGAGTCAGGGAGTCCTTGCCATCTGTTTCCTCACTGTGTCTCATACACAAACACACGTGCGTGCGCACACACACACACACACACACACAGATATTACACACGCATACTGCATAAGCTTAAAGACAAAGCCAACAGCTACTGTATTCCATCACTAATTCACCGTCAAACACCAATGTCAAAGAATCAACAGACAATAGTAAAACTGAGTATTATACACAAGCACTCAGACACGTGCGCTGTAACCAGTGTTGCCAGATTCTTCTGTGAGAGAAACAAGCAACCAGGCCTAGGAAAACCAGCCCAAAAGAAGCGACTATGGGCCACATGTGCACTTCAACATATACATCAGCTATTTGAAAATAGCTCACAACACGATGCAACGCGTTGTGAGCTTGTAGATCGTCTATTTTCAATTAATATCATTTAAATGATAATAAGCAGATCTGGCAACCCTGACTGTAACTTGTCCTATACAGTACGTCTCTGTCCAAGCCAGGAGGAAATATGACGGCGCCGCATTCCAAACTCTTGCACACTTCTCTCCACTGAGGGAACGGCGACTCTCGCCGGCATTGAAGCCAGATGTTAACACCACACCGGTCTCAGAAGGTGGTCTGGCAGCCAATAGGCCGCAATGGAGAACATTCCACCTCTCCGTGGAGAAAGCGTGATTAGGATGCTGATTACGCCGTGTGTGTGCGCTGAATCCCACGTTAAACTTTCCAGCAGTATGTTGCCTAGAAGTCTCTCTGGACGGTAATTATGACAACCAGTTTGGATGTCTCTGTTAACTCCGTACACATTAAGGGATAGTGGAGAGTCTAAAAAGAGTAGTATTATGGCTTAGTAATTCGTGTCAGATGAGGTCTGGTGTAATAATTACATTGTGATCTAATCAGATGTGTCCCAATGACTGTTTAAACAGCTGGCACCAATCCTACTGTACCTCTCATCTACTGTAAGTATGATATAGAATGATCGTGTCCATTAACAGTAGGGTGGTTTAATCAGTGCGTGTGTGTGTGGGGGGGGGGGGGGGGGGGGCTTACACTAACAACCACATTCAATAACATTGTGAATGTTGAGGAACAACAGAGCTTCTCCTATACGCCTGAATCAAATGTCCTGGAATCTGAACATGACACCCCATGGCCATGGCCAGAGGAGATTAGCGTCACTAGAGAGGCATGAGGCGCATATACTATTATGATCATGTACAATGTAGGATTAGGCCAAAAGTGCGCAAAAACGTAGTATGAATCTTAAGACCTGGAACGCATCTGTGTCATTTATTGATTTGAGCTAAAAAGCATATTTTACACTTTGGCTATTCAAAAATAGCAGGCATACAAGCTCATAGCGCGGCACAGAGTGCGAAAAATCGTGAAAATGTGTGCAAACCTTTGAATATATATTGTTTTAACATGAAAAAGTTTGAGCACCACTGATATAGAAACATAAGTTTTTTCAGAATACTGTTGGGATTTAGAAGACATTTGTAGAATCGGCCTCAGGTCTTAATGGGTTAATACTTAAAGTCTGCTTCAAGCCTGACTGTGGTGGGTACAGCCATATTACCAATTGACTCCTCCTCCCATCCATCCATCCATCCATCCATCCATCCATCCATCCATGTCAGAGGTGTCTCGACTGCGTCAGTAGGCTTTATTTAGGCATGGCTGTCATGTTCGTCTGTGCGGGCTGTGCATCTGACCTTACCGTAATAATATGCCAGCAAACAATTTGTGGACAGAGCTCCCTAGAATTTTGTCATTTCTCACCACCCCCCCCTTACCTAGAAAAGGCAAAAACAACAGATGGGCTGTGCCAAGGAGACTGCATCTAGTCCTGGCCATTACCACAGAGAGACGACAAAACGGGGAGAGAGTCAGTGTTGCCATATTCTGTGAGAGAAACAAGCAACCAGGTCTAGGAAAACCAGCCCAAAAGAAGCGACTATATGGGCCACATGAGCACTTTAACATATACATCAGCTATTTGAAAAAAGCAGATCTACAAGCTCACAACGCGTCGCGATGCAACGCGTTGTGAGCTTGTAGATCGGCTATTTTCAAATAAGCTCTTGCGGAGAAGTTATAATAAGCAGATCTGGCAACCGTGGAGAGAGTGCTTGTGGGCTTGCTTGGATTGCAGATATGTAAAGTGGCGAGGAGTATGTGGCTGTCCTCCCTGGCATGTCCTATTCTTGCTGCTCTCAGCACCTCGTAATGCTTTTATAATTACATTCCTACCCGGCTGAAACGCAATTAGTTGATCACAGCAATTTTTTCCTTTCTCTTTCTCGTTTCCAGAGCACCAGCCACCATAAACCTGTGTAGCAATCATAGGCGGGCTCTAACCCAGTATTTACCCTCTGCAGCAAGTGGGAAGTCAGTGATATTAGGCTACCCACACAAGTAGGTGATTATTGTGATTATATGCACTTATGTATTTATGGAGATTATAGTCACGGTGAAGGCTGAAAACAGTTGTCTTGTGAAAGCCCCGCTTTATTATGAGTTCTGAGTGTGCTGCAGTCCTGTTACGTAATCAAGCGGCTACAGTGCCTACTGTATAAACGCACAGTATATTGTGTGTGTGTGTGTGTGTGTGTGTGTGTGTGTGTATGTGTGTGTGTGTGTGTGTGTGTGTGTGTGTGTGTGTGTGTGTGTGTGTGTGTGTGTGTGCGCGCGCGCGGAGGGGTGGGGGGGATGCATTCCTTTAGCTGTTTACCTGTCTAGGTTCATGCTAAAAACCTGTTGCGGTGTCTGGTGTGGAGTGTTTCTAGAGATTTGCCTGGTATGGCAGCCATGTGGACAGAGCACAGTGTCAGAGCTGCCAGCATCCATAAGAGCTCATTTTGACCCAGCCCATACTGACTCCAGTTTGAGAGCCTGTGGCCTCCTCTGGGATGAGAACTGGCACACACAATCTGCGATGGCTCTCAATCATCATGGCAGATACCATTTTGCGCAACATCAGGAAGCCCATCTCTCTCATCCATTGAAATGTACTTCTTTTTTTCTTTTTTCTTCGTGGGTGGGTTCTTTTCATAAGGGCTTGTAACAATGGTAGTATAGTCTCCAAGGGAACACAAGCCTGTTAAAGCCTGTGATGGATCCCAAACTCTGCTGCTCGATTTGTGTTTTGTTTTGTCCACCTAGACTGATTGTCATATTGCTAAGATCTCATTTTTCCCCCCCTGTGTGTGCGTGTGACATGACAGGCAGTGGTGGAAAGTAACTAAGTACATTTACTTAAGTACTGTACTTAAGTACAATTTTGAGGTATTTGTACTTTACTTGAGTATTTCCAATTTTCAATACTTTTACTTCTACTCCACTACATCTCAGAGGCAAATATTGTACTTTTACTCCACTACATTTACTTGAAAACTTTAGTGACTAGTTACTTTTCAGATATAAATTATGATATAATGAAACATACATTAACCACTTTAAACCTATTTTATACCTAGGCTATTTGAAAATAGCCGATCTACAAGCTCACAACGCGTCGCATCGCAAAGCGTTGTGAGCTTGTAGATCTGCTATTTTCAAATATTTAGTACTTTTACTTTTGGTACTTTAAGTACATTTTGATGCCAATACTTTTGTACTTTTACTCAAGTAAATTTTTAATTCTGAACTTTTACTTGTAACAGAGTATTTTTATATTGCAGTATTGGTACTTTTACTTAAGTGAAGAATTTGAGTACTTTTTCCACCACTGATTATTGCCATCATTCATCTCTCGTTCTCTCTCGCACTCTCTCTCGCACTCTCTCTCTCCCCTTCTTCCCACTCAAATTCTCCCTCTCCCTCCTACACTCTTTTGTACTTCCCAGTGTACAGGAATGCAAAGGACTCTTAATCGATAGCCAGGGGTTACTCCCTCCCTCTCTCTCCCTGCATACTCTTGTCTTGTGCAGATCAGGGGTCAGGCTCATAGGAGCCGAGCGGGTCTTTTTGTTTCTGTCCGGGAGACGCTGCAAGCGAGGCGAGGGGAGCCAGACCATTGCTGTGCTTGGAACGTGCTGTCGGTCTCGCCGACCAGTAAGATTCGTCGCCGGTGCCAAGTACGCAGTCCTAACTGCTACCAGATGTGCAATTATAACCGCTCACAACCACCACAGCACTTTTAGTGGGCAAAGACAAGAGGGAGATAAATTACTTGGCAAAATAATGAGCATTCTGTAGAAATATTTATCTGCTTCAGTTTTTAAACTGCTTTTTTTTAATTTTTTTTATTTTTTGGGCATGTTTTATTGTTTTTAAGCCGCGGATTGTGTGCTCTGAGCCACCAAAACCGCTACAAAAGTTAAAGAGTGTTTTATGAGCTAATTATAGTCCTAACGCACACACATGCACACTGATTCAGAGAGGGCGTATTGACTTTCATCCACCTCATGACTGGGGCCTGATTGAATCGGCCCAGATACTCGCTTCTGCTCCAAAAAAGTGGAAAAAAGTCTTTCTTTAAATGCAAGTATTTTATTTGCCTTCTTTCTGAGGATATAATGTTCATTCAAGCTGACGTATAGTTCCTCGAGCCTTGCCAGAAAGTACAAGACTTGTCCAAATGGTTTAGAATTCATTTATTCAAGGGATTTAGTGCAGCTCGTGGGGTGTTAAAGAGTAAAAAAGAGAGGCGGAGAGAGAACGAGAGATGAAAGAGAGAATGAAAAAAGCAACTGAATAATGATGGTGCACATTAGTATACAGTCAAATCCTCACTGTTAATGTATCCATCTGTAACTCCGAGAGGAAAACAAACGTTTACATTTGTACACTCTCAGTGGAATTAACACTAATTTAATTTACAGTGCATTAGACTCAAAGGTGATGCAGCGACTGCTTTCTATTACAGACTGTTTCCACATCTTAAAATGATAACATGACGAGGACGAGAGAGGGAGTGACAGAGTACAAAAAGAGAGAGGGTCTGAGGCGTCTGTTTCGCTTCAAGTTTTGGGAACCTCCGCACCCCCTCTCTTTTCCCCAGCTCTTTCTCATCCCCAAAATGTTTAGCTTCAACCCCTGGAGCCTTTGATCATATAGGAATGGAATGTCAGAGGTGCTGATGGATTTACGACGATCATACATTGCCCCCACCCAGAATGAGCGAGTGCGAGGTAATTGTGCCCTGGGCCTGCGCACGATTCCTCTGTCACCTCATACGTTATTGCTCTGAATGTGTGCGCTACATCAGGCACCGGTCAATTTTCCTCCACCGCAATAATGGCTTGAGGACACGCCAGCATTAACAGAGCTCACCAAGAGTTTGCACATGCACCCTCCTTGGAGAATAATCCTGATTGTAATGAGAGGGTTTCCTTGACAGTGAGCAGTGATTGAAGAAGTACTCTGATTTCTTTTTTTACTTAGCCACTCAAGCCCTATACGTCATTTGCCCGGCGTCCCCCAGGGCTCTATGCTAGGTACGCTCCTTTTATTTACAGTACCAAACGTGAAAAAGTAGTCATTATGCATAATGGCCCATTTCACAATCATGGTACTGGATTGTAATTAGTAACGCATTCATGTGTTCATCACTTTAACGTTTAACAGCTGGTAAAGGTGGGGCTGATTTGAGTTACTTTATTTGCTGCTGGGTAGCTTAACCTATGATAGGTTAAGCTACCCAGCTACCCAGTGACCTATGATTACCATGTATAAGTTAATGCATGTTTTGTATTAATAATCGAAATCTGAAAAGTAACTAGTAACCAAAGCTGTCCAATATTCTTAGCGGAGTGGAGTAAAAAGCGCAATATTTGCCTCTGAGATGTACAAGTATAAAGTATAAAAAAATGGAAATGCTCAAGAAAGGTACCTCGACATTGCACTTTTAAGTGTAGTAGCCTACTTGAGTACACTTACTTAGTTACTTAGCACCACTGACAGTGAGTGAACTGTGTGTTCATTATTGCAGTGAGGATTCAGCTGCATTTAGCGAAATAGAGGCTGAACTTTGTGTTCATTTTAATGAAGCATGATTTCTCCTACAGTCAGTAAATTATATATTTTTTCCCCAGCAAGTTTAGATTTGTCAGAAGAACTGACTATACAGCAACATACTGTCCGCTGGCCACAGAGTGAGGCACGTACAGGCAAACATCCAGCTACAAAAAAAAAGAAAAGAAGGCCATGCAAGCAAATAAAAAGCTGACTTGGCCAGAACATGGCTGTTTCGCAGGTGTATGACAGTGTGTATATATATGGTGGACATCGTGTTATTACAGGTGTGTAACCGCATGTTGATGTAGTCTCCCTTTGCTGCTGACAGGGTGTTATATCGTTCCTTCGCTGGTGACCCCGAGGGCTGGAACGAACACACTGGAACCACTCATTCACCGTAATTCCATGACTGGTGGCAAACTGGGAAAGACGCAGATTTAGGATGAGTTTCGCCTTTGAGATTGTAACGACACAGAAAGTCTGCTTTGGGAGCTACTGTAGCCTATTAAATCGTTTGCTGTGACGGGTACAGTACGTCATAAATATGAATGTGTGCTGCTTGGACAGCAACGGCCTGGGGCAGGAAGAGCACAATTCAGGAAGTCGGGCCTTTCACAAACCCCTTCGTCTGTCCTCAGAGAGGAAGTCGTAGGAAGTGTCAACAAGAGAGAACTCCCCTTTTTGGAAGTACTTAATGTCTTCCTTCAGGCCCATGTGACTGCTGGTGTACTGCAGCATGTAATGTTGAAGCCACTGAATCACACAACTAAAGGGACAAGCAAGACATTTTTGTCAAACTAATAGCTATGGTGGGACTCTTGGTGGGACTCAAACCATCTTTTGGTTCAGCTTGTCCGAGACTGTTTTGTGATTATTCCTGGATGGTAGCAAGATAGCTTTGTCATGCTGGCCTGTGGCCGATGTTATTGTTATTTATTATATTGTAGCCCGATAGTCTCTAGTATTTATGACTTCACAGGCCAAGTCTTTGCCGTTTTGATCTGCACAGTGTTAATTAGCGTCACAAAACGGGTAATTGGGTTCAGAAGTTAAATATGAACTCAAAACTTGACAGTGCTCTCATTAGTGGAAAGAACGATGGGAAACACTGAAAGGAGTGCGTGCGTGCGTGCGTTCCCGCGCGTGTGTGTGTGTGTGTGTGTCTGTGTGGTAGTGGTAATGTTGGAGCGGGTGTGGGAAAATGCAGAAAGAAAGGAAAAATTAACTGAAACAACAACCACTTTGTCAGAACACATCTGCTCAGTACTCGTGGAAGGACGGAGTGGAAAGTGTAATTTCTGTCTGCACTGACAGTGGTTACCGATGCACTTCCACATGAATGAGAATAGAACTGAGAGGGTTTACATTGTGCACTCAAAAGCAGTGGTGGAAAGTAACTAAGTACAGTTACTTAAGTAACATTTTGAGGTATATGTACTTTACTTGAGTATTTCCAATTTTCAATACTTTTACTTCTACTCCACCACATCTCAGAGGCAAATATTGTACTTTTACTCCACTACAATTATTTGAAAACTTTAGTTACTAGTTACTTTTCAGATTTATGAGATTATGAAACATACATTAACCGCTTCAGCCCTATTTTATACCTAGGCTATTTGAAAATAGCCGATCTATATATAGCTCACAACGCGTCGCGATGCGACGCGTTGTGAGCTTGTAGATCTGCTATTTTCAAACATGTTAGTACTTTTACTTTTGGTACTTAAAGTATATTTTGTACTTTTACTCAAGTAACATTTTGAACACAGGCCTTTTACTTGTAACAGAGTATCTACATTGCAGTATTGATACTTTTACTTAAGTAAAAAAAAAAATGTACTTTTTCCACCACTGGACATTGTTAACTAAAAATGTGTAGCCCTAGCCCTCTAGAACAGGTTTTGTCTGTACAGTAAACGTCTGTTTGTATGTGTGTATCTATGGATGTTTGTCCCCTTGGAAGTAAAAAACAATCACAGCTCATGTCGCTACGTGCATGACCTCAAAAAACGGAATCACCTTTAGCCATGGAAGCCTGAAATGCTTGCTCATATAAACGTGAAAGTGGAACTCATGAAGAGCATGAGTTCTTGTGAAGCACTTTTGTTCATATTGGTGAAGAATTCCATTTGGCCAAATGAGGTGTAGACCATTACCTCAACGCATTCTCACTCTCAACTCCTCCAACGCCTAGTCAGGTATCTTTCACGTCCAATGCTGACACAAAGGACACCCTTTTGTGTATCATGTTGACGACGATGGAGCATAACCGATTCGCACCCTGTCGGTATGAAAATCAGATGGTGCTGATTCAGCAGAAGCGGGCAACGCCTAGCCTGGGACCAGACGAATCTGCGAGTGCAAAAAAAAATTGCAAAAAAAACGTCCTCATGGAGGCACCAGACTCATATCCACGCAGTGATATAGTCTGGCTACGCGAGGCTATAGGTAACGCCTAGCTCAGTCTACCTTCTGATTGTTGTAAATGTTTTCTCAATCACATCCGTATTCCCTCATCAGTCACGTGACAAACTTCCGCATATCATCGTCAGTCACATTGGCCATCAGTGTCTTGGCCATCCTAGACGTAAAAAAAAGTATGCTAGAGCAGCGTGCAGTGCATTAAAAAGTGATGCCAAGGGGCTTTGCCACTGAACACTGCATTGTGATGTTCGTGGCTTGGGTCAAAAACGGCACACACAGTTTGCATGTTCTCCCCGTGTCCCCTAGGGTAGGTACCCTCACAAAAAACATGCAGTAATCCTGGTCTCTATACTGCCTCCCCCTGGTCAGCCGGGGCGCCTGATGGAGGGGAAAGGAAACTGGTTGGAATAACGTGTTCCTTCCACGCTCTACTACGTCCTACCGGGGAAGCTCCCCCCTGTCAGGTGATAAGAAGCGGCCTGCTCACTCCTCATGCCTTGAAGGAAGCATGAGCTCAGTTTGGGGCTCTCCCCAGGCTGGCAGAGGGAGAGCAGCGCCCAGGATTACAGCTTAGGCAATTGGCACTGGGTTACAAAAATGGGTTACAAAAATCGTGGGATACAAAAGAAAAACGTATTCTAAACAGCGCCCTGGTGACTGAACCAGTTCCAGGGCGCAGTGCACTGAACAAATAGTCATTTATTGTTTATTAAAATGATCCCCATTAGTTTTAACTGATGCCTTCCTGCATGTCTCTTTCCCCAGTACTGTCTGAGCATAATGGCATTTCTTTAAAGAATGTTGTTTAACCGCTTCAACCCTAAATACTTCGTTGACTGGAGTCCCCCAGAGCCAGAGGTCTATTCTTGGCCCCCTCGTTTTCCCTCTATACCAAATCTCCTCAGCGAAAAATAGCCGATCTACAAGCTACAAACACTTTGTGAGCTTGTGGATCAGATTTTCTCAGAATGTTCTACCATTTTTGCCAAATGTTTGCCTATTTTTGCTGGGTGTTTCGCCTATTATGACATGCCCAGAATAGCCACGCTACAGTTCAGGATTTAAAAAAAGGCCAGATCACCTTAGAGTTTTCCCCATGCTTAGACAGCTATAAAAATTTGCAGTGCATCAAATTGAAGCTGCCTGCCATGAAAAACACCCTCCATTGGGTTAGACAGAGGACCTGGCCTGCCCCATCCGTCTCTGGGCAGATGTGGGCTGCCATGGCATCTGTGGCATTTGCTCGACTGTCATCTGTCCAGAAGTCTCAGTTCTGGAGGAAATTAATCCAACCAGCTGACGCGTCTCTGAAATTGATTATTCTCGGGAGTTACGGTTTATTTATGGCATCACGACATGCAGTGTTTGAAGAGGATGGCGGTCCTTAGACTGTGACTGTTAGCATGAAAATAAAACAAATATGGGAGCCAAGCGATTATGTAACTACCGTCAATCAATATCAAACCACCTTTTGTACCAGCCAGATGGAACACTGGCTATTTGAAAACGGATTTCTTTTTTTAAGGTTATTGCATGTTGGGTGTGGATATCAGTGGTGGAAAAAGTACTCAAATGTTTTACTTAAGTAAAAGTATCAATACTTTAATGTAGAAGTACTCTGTTACAAGTAAAAGTCCGGTATTCAAAATTTACTTGAGTAAAAGTACAAAAGTATTGGTATGAAAATGTACTCAAAGTACCAAAAGTAAAAGTACTAACATGTTTGAAAATAGCAGATCTACAAGCTTACAACGCGTCGCGATGCGACGCGTTGTGAGCTTGTAGATCGGCTATTTTCAAATAGCCTATGTATAAATTAGGGCTAAAGTGGTTAATGTATGTTTCTTAATATAATTTCATATAATGAAAAGTAATTAGTAACTAAAGTTTTCAAATAATTGTAGTGGAGTAAAAGTACAATATTTTCCTCTGAGATGTAATGGAGTAGAAGTAAAAGTACAGAAAATTGGAAATACTCAAGTAAAGTGAAGATTCCTCAAAAGCGTACAAGTACTGTAAGTACAGTACTTGAGTAAATGTTACTTTACACCACTGGTAGATACTTGGAGAATGGGGAAACAGAACAGTGCACTTCAACCTATACTGTAGATAATGAAACGATGAGAGGACCGTGAAATGTGAATGCTGCAGTCATAAAGACCCTATATAGTACTTTTATGCATCATGAAACTTCCAAGATGGTTTCTATTCTCAGATAACAGCCCGTGGTGTCTGTGTCACATCGTTATCACTGCTGGCCGTCGAGAATGACGGACAAGATAAATGAGCTTTGGGAATCTTTATCCAGCTTATAATGTATTTTTGTCACAAACATTTGTCGAGGCACATTACCGGAAATAATGATGCATCATGTCTGACACCACGCCACGTGTTTGGTGAAGTGTTAAAACGTGTGAATCACAGGGCTTCGTTGCTTCTCTTACTCGCTGCCAAGCTGTCAGGAAGACAACAATCTGTGAATTGAAAGTGTGTCGAAATTCGTCTTCAAATCTGGTGGGGGGAAAGAAAAATTAAACACTGTATAGACACAAACTCAAGGCTGAGCAGCTGTTTCCTCAGTCGGTAATTACAGCACATCAAAGTGACGCATTGGCATGCAGATAAGATGGATTTTTCTTCTTTCATCTAATTCCAATGTTCCTGTTTTGGAAACTTTGTGTTTTTCAAAACCTCACGGTGGAGTTTTACTTGCACTTGTTTTTGTTACACTGCTTTTAAAATCTTTTAGGACTGGAACTCATCAAATAAGTTAATAACAAATGCAGAATGTGCTTTCCAAATCACAGTGATTAGGTGCAAATTTGTTCAGTTTGGCTTTGTGGGTGAAAGATTGTTTTCTATTTGTGTCAGGGCCACCAAGACATGGCATGACAGCAACATCACACGTTTCGGTCGCGGCTCCTGTCATCCCCTTCATTCTATTCCCCTTTATTCTCTGTGGAAATGAAGCTTATCAGATTCTCTCTGCTGTAACTTTCTGAAAGAAATTGGATTTTCATTGATTCTGGTCCCTCCCTTCCAGCACGCTGGTGGTAATTTGAATTCCAATAAATCAAAGCGGTGAGAAGTACGAGGCAACGGATCACATGAGCTAACCCCCTCATTTAGAATTCATAGAAAATTTTAACTCACACCGGCCGTCAGCGCCGTGGCTCCCTAATCCCTCTGGGCTGTTTTAGATGTGAATACATAAATATAGTTTATTCGGCATTTCTTGTTTTGGTGTGGGATTACTTCTTTATGTCTTTTTAGTGGCTTTCAGCTTGTTTGTTGTTTGTAAAGAATGGAAGCCGGATCGCGATGCCTTTTTTGTGACTAATGATTAGATTTTTCCCCCAGAAAAGTAGGATTACTTGTACCAGTGCCAGTGATTAGGATGGGACGCACTAAAGGGTGTGTCTCTGTGTATGAGAACTCTGGATGCTTCAGTTTGGCCTAGATAGGCTGTGCGCTGTGCACCACTCCAAGTGGGATTTGGTTTTGGGGGGGGCCAACAAATACGTCAAAACCTGTTAGTATCACAGCGTATACTCCGCGAGACCGCCGTGTGTGGGTTTTGGAATGTTAAGAAAGAACACATTCACACACATCGCCCTACAGGTGCATCTTGTATACCAGAGCACAAACCTAAGTGGTTTACGAGCACTGGAAGAAGGACAATAAAAACCCATTGCGCAGCTGGACTGGAAATAAACAGAAATGCACACCACTGGCCTAAATGTACTTGGTGTACTTGTTCGGCTCTGGACCTATAACCACGATATCCTTAAATAAGCCCTTAGTCTGGCCTGCCTCTGTCTGTCTGTCTGTCTGTCTGTCTGTCTGTCTGTCTGTCTGTCTGCCTGTCTGTCTGTCTGTCTGTCTGTCTGTCTGTCTGTCTCTTTCTCTCTCTCTCTCTCTCTCTCTCTCTCTCTCTCTCTCTCTCTCTCTCTCTCTCTCTCTCTCTCTCTCTCTCTCTCTCTCTCTCTCTCTCTCTCTCTCTCTCCAGCTGTGTACACTCTAAGTGGGATGTTTTTCCACCAATGTGAGGGTTACCTTGGCAACTCGGTAGTCGGAAACATGCTCGGAGGCCGCGCAAACTGAGGGTGTGCAGGGCCGAGCTCGTGTCTTTCACAAGGTTCACAAACCGTACTTCTCCGAGCCAGCCATGCAGTCGCACATCAGAGCAGACATTTGGGTTCCAGTGCCAGCGCTTCTTTCCTGGCCGACTGCGCCGTCTGTGTCAGGGATTTCCAGTGGCGTAAAGTAACTAAGTACATTTACTCAAGTACTGTACTTATAAGTGCAATTTTGAGGTGCTTTTACTTTACTGGAGTATTTCCAATGTTCTGTACTTTTGCTTCTACTCCACTGCATCTCAGAGATACTTTTACTCCACGACAATTATTTGAAAACTTTAGTTACTAGTTACTTTGTAGATTTTGATTATTATTACAAAACATACGTTAACCACTTCAGCCCTACATACATTTCGGCCATTTGAAAATAGCAGATCTACATGCGGCGCATTGTGAGCTTGTAGATCTGCTATTTTCAAAAGATTTTTAGACAATTTAGACATTTGGTACAGTACTTTAAGTATATTTTGATACCAATACTTTTGTACTCTTACTCAAGTAAATTTTGAATTCTGGACTTTTACTTGTAACAGAGTACTTCTACATTGCAGTATTGAAACTTTTACTTAAGTAAAAAATGTGAGTACTTTTCCCACCACTGGGGATTTCTAAGCAGTGACCTTAAGCCCGATTTATACTTTGTCATGTGGCGGTGTTGCATGCTGAAATAGCGGATCTATTAAGCTCAGTTTGGATGCATTCAATATCAAAATGTCTATCACAACTAGGGTTAAATAAGGCTAACGTTATTGAATTTCAACTAGAACTTCACAAGGAATGAACCTAAATATTAAATCACACAGTTAATACTATATGTTTGGCCTTCTTATCTGAGTGGGTGTTTGCAGAAACACGATAGTCTGTTATCATTCCTGTTAAAGGATTGATATATTTACCTTTTGGCAAATCAAATAAGCTCAATTTAATCAAATCAATTGTGTTGAGGAGAGATTGGTAGACTCACTTCTGTGTGTTCAGCCAGCGTATGTGTTTTTAAAGATAAAACCAGCCTTTTCTTTGTCCACTTAACATGCTGTGTGCTTATAGGCGATACCGCACATTGCAAAAGACAAAATAAATGCAGGGCACATGGAGGTGAAAATACTGCCCTGTGGACTTTTGTGGTAACGGCACGTTAACCTTATATCATGTCATAAAGTCAGCCTATTCGTTTTAATAGCGATACTGCATCACAAATCCAAACTCTCAGCAGTCTTTTATGCCAGTAACATTTAAAAAGTTGTTCTTTTACTTAAGTAAATGTAGCATTACCACTCTGTCTCTGTTACAAGTAAGGGGCCTGTATTCAAAATGCTACTTAAGTGAAAGTACTGTACAAAATTATTGTCATATATGGCATCAAAATATACCTAAAGGGGCGAAAGAAAAATAACTCATTATTTTAAAAGTCAGAATCTTTTAAAAAGATAGCCGAAAATAGGGTTTAATTGGTCAATGTATGTTTTGTAATAATACGGTAATCGAAATCTTACTAAAATAACTAAAGCTGTCAAATAAGAGATGGAGTATTGAAAAGTATCATCATCATCCTATAATTCTACAAAGCTCTGTCTGTGGCTCTGTGTGTGCGTGCGTGCAACCCCAAAAGCACTTCTGCCCGGTTCTCCTCAGTGCCTGGAGCAATAGGCTCTATGCACCGCAGCCATATTGGAAAGAAATTGGGCCTCTTCTTACTTCCTTCACAGGTTTTGCCAATGATACTAATGAAGCCTTTGTTCTATTTCAAGTAGCAGAGTGGTTCTCAAACTTTTAATTTCAAGGACCCCCATAACTCTGAGAGTGTACAAATGGAACCAAATGGACCCTTACACTCTCAGAGTTACACACCTTTTAAAATGCACAATATCAGCACCCTGACTCTGTTTGACCAGAATGGAACAGAGCCTTCATTAGTATCATTGGTAACATCTGTGAAGAAAGTAAGAAGCGGCCCAATTTCTCTCCAAAATGGCTGCTGTGCATAGAGCCTATTGATCTGTATTTGCACACAGCCATTGACCATCAGCATGTGCACGGAACACCGATGCCCGTTTTTCACTTTACCCAAATTCGAGCCGTTTAATAGCCTTTTTCCGTACGCTACGGTCGGAGTTTTCGACGTCACTGCGCATGCGTGGCCAAGTGCGCACATGCACGCGCAGCCACGTACGTGCGCTTGCACGTTTGTGGTCGCTGCCGACCGGGTGGCCAAATCATGTGGGTGAAACAAGCGTGTGTCCCCAAAATCATACTTTGGGTGCTCATATCCCCGGACGGGTATGGTCTAGTTAAGTTCAAAAATGGATGTACTGAAGTAAAGCATTTAACTGCTCGGCATGAAGCCTGCAACAGCATTAATTCATAATGATTTGATCCGCAGGGATTCTTCTCGATCAATCCCAGCAATCAACATCATAGTGATTGGCGGCCACTCTTCAATAGTCCCTAACTACACAGGATCACCGTGATGAGGGCGTTCTCTACCTGTCACACTCCTTAATGGTAATTATGTCTCTCTACCTTTGTCCTTTGATGGAGTTACCATGTCTGTCTTTTATCATCATCACTTCAGTTCACAGTTTGTGAAGAGGCTTTTCATCACGGTATGTTTTTGCTTCGGTAGGCTTTACTGCACCTCCTTCATCTGGCATCACCTGTATCCAAATAGGATGCCAGTGTACATAGGCATGCACGCGCACGTGCATGTGTGTGTGTGTGTGTGCGCGTGTGTGTGTGTGTGTGTGTGTGTGTGTGTGTGTGTGTGTGTGTGTGTGTGTGTGTGTGTGTGTGTGTGTGTGTGTGTGTGTGTGTGCGCGTGTGTGTGCGCGTGTTTTCCGATCATTTGAGTCTGTTTATTATGAATTGAAGGAGAAGCGATGGGAGTAGAGGCAACAGCTAGAGGCAACAGCTACTGAGCACAGGCAGATTGCGTGTGTTCGTGTGTGCGTGCGTGTGTGTGTGTGTGTGTGTGTGTGTGTGTGTGTGTGTGTGTGTGTCATTGTCTGTCACAACAACCTGCATGTCAGGCCGTCCTGACATACAGTACAAGCTGTTATTGGTTTGATATGATAGATGTCTGTGTTCTTTGTGTGCGCGTGTGTGTGTGTGGGGGGGGGGCATGTGTGTGTGTGTGTGTGTGTGTGTGTGTGTGTGTGTGTGTGTTAGTGTGTGAGCGCACTCACATTGCATTACAGTGTTCTGGTCAAGCTGCCTTTAATCATGATCTAGTTGACTTACAATGGAGCACTTCACACAAAACGAATGGTCTCAGTAGCTTAGCCTCACTGTAGAGCAGAAACCTGGTATGTCCAAAACCATAACTTTTCAGGAAAAGGAAAAAGTAACCTGTGTTCAAATGGATCCAATGCCGTCATTACAGTCACAAGGTCTTGTTAATAATTTTTGTTGGTTCACTATTTATAAATCCCACAGACGCACTTAACCACTTTCACTTTTACTATCAAACATTTTCACAAATAGCAGATCTACAAGCTCACAACGTGTCACGGTGCGGTACACACACACACACACACACACACACACAGAAGTTGACACATTTTGATACAAGGTTCCTGCCCGACGGCGACGATACGATTATATCTGGGAGCTCGCTTCTTAGAATTTCAAAAACGTCGGTCGCCCATAGCAACCCACGTATGAGTGATGAGCATTCTGTGGCTTTCAATGTCATTTTCACCCAGACAGACTCATGGGAGACATGGCAGCCTCTTGGGGAACAGGCAGCTCAAAATGAGTTTCAAAATACAGGATGTTGGTTAAAGTTTCTACAGCTGGATATTTGTATTCATGGATTTCTTTGTAGGCCTATTTAGGGAGTGAAAGTGATGACCCTTATATAAATGATTGCTTGTGAAAAAAGAAATGAGAAATCAAATCGATATAGCCGTTTCCACTTATTTCTTGGTAGCGCGTGTTCACACACGGAAACTGTTTTAATTAAAGTTTTGTTTGATAGTAATCGACAACCTGCAACCAAACGCTAAGTGAATCCTCTCCCCCGGGGAATAATGAATGATACTGTGTAATCAGCACGTAAACGTACCCCAGGTAAAGATCCAGATGCACTTCCACTAATGGGGAGGAGTAGACTTAATTTACCACCCATTGCACTATAGTGTTTAAATCAGGTTGCAGAGTGTACACTGCAACTTGTTTGCTGCTTTTAAAGCTCAAGTTCATAGTACCTGTTCCATTTGGCCCGAGCCATTTATCCTGGCAGACAATTCATTAGATAGCGGAAAGCAATCAGAGGACTGTGTACGTACAGCAATTAACAGTCATCTCTCCAACTGCCTACACACCATTAAATACCACACCAATATCTGGGCCGTTTATGCACATTATGCATTGTTTAATTAAAAATGCAAATGGAGGGTGCCTCTAATTATACCACGACTGACATGGACCTGGACAAAGTGTGTGTGTGTGTGTGTGTGTGTGTGTGTGTGTGTGTGTGTGTGTGTGTGTGTGTGTGTGTGTGTGTGTGTGTGTGTGTGTGTGTGTGTGTGTGTGTGTGTGTGTGTGTGTGTGTGTGTGTGTGTGTGTGTGTGTGTGTGTGTGTGTGGGGGGGGGTGTGTGTGTGTGTGGGGGTGTGTGTGTGTGTGTGTGTGGGGGTGTGTGTGTGTGTGTGTGGGGGTGTGTGTGTGTGTGTGTGTGTGTGTGTGTGTGTGTGTGTGTGTGTGTGTGTGTGTGTGTGTGATGGTTTGGGAGATGAGGTTGGTAATAAGCCTAATCGTTTGAGTGAGTTGTGTTTATGAAAAATGAAATGAGTGTGGAGGACAGTTAATGAAACATTAGTCACGTCAGTCAAACTTTGTTGGACGAAATAAAACTGCATGGAGTTTGTTGGCAGGTCGTTGTTAACATGTGCTTCTGCTTCTGCTAAACTAGTAAAAAACCTTAGGAAGTGGTTTAAGCATGACTCATGCATCTGTTTGTCTTGTTTTACAAGAATATTTGCTAACACTTCGAGCACCAGCCTACTAGAGGACCACGCAAGTCGGGAACGATGCAAGTTGGGAACGCATGCCCCCCACCCGGTTACGCAATACACGTCGAACCTGTTGTCAGAGTACTCACTGTGCCGCTTGTTGGAGTACCCAGTGCGGTACCCGTTACCACGCCACCACTTATATTGGCGCAGCAGCACAAACGTGGCACGAAGGGAAGCTGATGCTTATACATCACACAAACACACCAAGATTTGGGGCATCCTCCACAGACCCGTGGACGGACAGACATACAGGTATTTGTGGTTTCTCTGAAACCATTGGTCTGACCGGATTACCACTCAGGCGGTCATGTGGGATACACACACCAAGTTTGAAGTCGTTCGCTCGGACGGTACCCGTGTTATGCCCGGGACAGCCATACATACACACACAGACTTCTTTCTTAATTTACTTCACAATTGCTGGTCACTCAGCCTTTTTTCTCATATAATGTTTTATAATGCACTATAATCCCTGTTATAATGCATTATAGTGTGATTATAAGATTATAAATGGATCAATAGGTGCTTTAAGTAAAGAAATATTAAATCTATGCAAGATCAACATAAAAAGTTTCTGCCTTCACCTCCAGGGAGGTCATTACTTTGCTTAAAGCACCCAATGACCACGTCAGAGAGGTCTCTAAAGTATCTCATCTTAGTATGGAAAACGATTCAGGAAGAAACTGGGGCATTTGGAAACTCATCAAACCTGCCCCAGCCAATCAGACGCTGAGCTTTCTCCATGGATAAACTGACCTCACCACCTTGCTTCTTCATGTCTGACTCTGAGGAGAGGAGAGGAGAGGAGAGGTTAGATGCATTGGAAAGGAGAAGGGGAGAGAAGGGGAGGTGAGGACAGGAGAGGAGAGGGCAAAAAGGAGAGAGGAGAGCAGAAGGAAGGAGAGGAGAGGTGAGAAGTGGCGAGGAGGAGAGGAAAAGAGGAGATGATTAAAACGCAGCTGTTGCATAATACATGGGAAGATGTTACAGGTTCATGGCGAGGGTAAAATTGAATTGGCGATGGACAAAGTGGAACCCTCGACTCAGCACAGAGCCAGACATCACCACCTCTCCCTCAAACCAGAAATGACAAGCAAAACAACCGTGTCCCTGGAAAGGGGACAAAAGCTGAAGAGTCAGGAAATGTCAAAAAAGGGGAGAGAAAAAAAAAGATCAAACACAATTTGAGGTGACAGAGAATTTTTGTACATTATATTTAGGCCGCTTCAGTTTATTATAATTTTTATAATGAAGAACGTTGTGAGGACAAGACTGGGTGAGGGAGTGAGAGAGAAAGAGAGAGAGCTGACCGGCCGACTGGGTGTCCGGATAGCCATGAAGTAAACCTGACTGACTGGAGGACTGAGTGACCGCCTGATTGATTGGCTGTCCGTTTGGTGCAGTGTTATACTTGATTTATGCTGGCCGACATGGCGTGTCTCGCACTGAAAATAGTCGATCTACAAGCTCAATCCGCGACGCGTTGTGAGCTTGTAGATCGACTATTATCAGTGCGAGACGCTTTTCGATCTCTGTCTGGAACCATCTTGATGACCCTCCCACCTCCCACACAGCAGTGCCTTGCTCTCTGTACTATAAAATGAGCAATTTAGGCATTTAGCAGACACTCTTATTAAGAGCAACTTAAAAAAGTGTGATATCAGAGAAAGTGTCATGAATCCAATTCAACAGACGACAGTGTAAATGGTTACGTAAGTAGAGTACAGAGAAAAACTATTTAGTGCTTCAAAGAAATCAGACTGTACAGTACTGTACTGTACTGTATGTAGAAACCGGTTACAAATTTCTCAAGGAAACTGGCTTCTAGTCTACCGTGGGAAATTCCCTGGACGTCCAACATCTCCAATTTAACCTTAAGTACATGCAGAGAGAGCGAGAGAGAGATGGATTTGGTTTTATAAGAAAATCAAAGCCTGCTGATTGGAATGCTTGGCAATTTGCATGTCTCAAATACTGCTTAGCTTGTCTGCCTTTCAAATCCATTACTGTATGTCAAGCTGTTGTTAACTGAAAATCAGTTTCCACTCAAAGGGCATGAAGCATTTCTGGCGTGCACATTTCAAATAGTCACTCGTTATGCCTTGATGTGCCTCGTGTCTTGAACCAGAAACTTTTCATCCACATCTTTTCAGAAGTCGGGGCCCTGTCACCTCATCTCATATCTTCACACAATAATGAACCTGAAACCTTTCCTGTATAAGAGTGACAGGCAACACAAATACACTTTTAAGTGCAGTAAAGTATCCTTAAGGGAACGCCAACATTAAATTCAGTGCGTAGGAACAACGACATCCCAGAGCTGGAGCTTTTTGATCTGATGCAGAGAGCTGAACCAAGTTGAACAAATTCAAACATAACTGTTGTTTAGTAGACGGAAATGAGCCGATTTGAACAGAACTCGGCTGAACTTGACTGTGAACTGTGCTGCACTAAAGTAAATTGTACTGTAGCTACTGAGTTGGAATGCAAAGCGGAAGATATGATGAATAGAACTGCACCGCACTTCACTGAATAGCTCTATCCTGAGCTGAACTACATTGTATTGAGATATTGATGTGTTCTGTGCTGTGCTGCACTGTATTGTGCCCAGAACAGCAGCAGCACATTCCCATAACAACAGAGCACAACATAGCATGACAGGACAGGACAGAACAGAACAGAACTAAATAAACAGTATCGTACCAGTGTAGTATGATAGGCCAGCCCTGGTTACTCATTGCATGCAGTTGACAGTCCTGTGACGAAAAAACGTGAACTGGATCAACTGAGGCCACAGTGTTTATTGATACAGAGTTCTACACCACCCTTTTCTACCATTTACCAAAACTCTGCAGCCTGAGGTCGGTGTTTGATCTCCCACAGTCAACAAGCAACATCCAAGGCCCGTCTTAGCACGGGTCTTGTGTCAATGTCTGTCTCTAAAGGTGTGGGGGGGGGGCTGGGGAAACCACGGCCTCGTCCCTCTGATGTGGGCCGTCTGTCTGTCTGTCTGTCAGTCAGCCCGGCCCGTCCGTTTTGAAGCCCGCGTTGAATTGCTCCCCTGGCGCAAGGTAGCGTAGGGGGAGCGGGGGGCGAGTGTTGGGACAAGAGACGCTCAGTGCTGCCTGATTGAAACCGCTCGAGGCTCGGTTACGGGCACCCTATCAGGAGCTCTGGGAACACTGTGCTCCGCGTTAAGTCAACTTGGCCGCGTCCGAGCGCAAATATTTGCGGAGCGCTCAGCCTGCCCCGGCTGCCACTGGCACGGACTCACAGGGCTCTGCCTCCAGAACAGCAGAGAAAGAGGGGGGGGAATGAGAAAGGGGCCGGGCGTGGGGGGGTGGAGAGTGGCGGGGCGGGGCGGGCGGTTGAATTCGGGGAATGTGCAGAACGCTGTGTTTACACACATCTCTTCCCCACTCTAAACATCCCATAACAGCTTTGATACGGAAAAAACCCAGAGCGTTAACTCCTAAGAGTGTAGAAACGGAACCAAATGGTCCCGGGTCCATTTGGTTCTGTTCGTACTCTCTGGTAGTTATAAACACTGAGGATTTCATTGTGTATACGTTGTGAAAGAATTCTGGGGAGTTTGTGTGTATATATATACTGGACCCCTCGCCACAGAGTTTACACCACAGCGAGTGTGTGCTTGACAAGGTGCGCGGTTTTGACAAGCATCTTTCCAGGGGCTTCCGCGAGTTCCTGTCGCCATCATTTTCAGCATATTAAACCTGTCAGTCAACCCCAGCATCATGCGGTGCTGTAACCATGGCGACCTCAAATTATGTTGTGGATGGTTGTGACTCGCTGGCTTTGATGTTTGTTTGTTTCTGTGTTTCGTTTCGCGTCGGCGCTGCAGGCCTATTGTAGTGGTACATTAGTCCATAGACCCCCATTTGATAAATGTTTACTATCTTTTTCATCTCTGGGAACCCAATCTGCGCTGTGAAATCATCAGTGTCCGTCCTGGTACTTGGTTCCGTTCGTAACCATTTGTTTCCATTTGTAACACACCCGTAAGTGTCCATTTTGGTTCCTAACTATCAATCATTTAGCTGGGGACCCTGTGGAATCCCCTCAAGGACCCCTGGGGGTCCCCGTACACCACTTTGAGAACCGGTCAATCAGTTTGCTGGCCATGTAGGCTATGTTAACATATACAACAGACTAGTTGAAGCCTATTGCTCTCAGACACGTAGAAAAACATTTTCAACAGCAAGAGATAAGAGCATAAGTATAAAATACAAGACTAATTGTAAGTATAAATTCCTATATAAAAATAGGAATTTATTTTGCAGCCAGCCTGAGAGTAGTGTGAACAATAAAGTGTAGCTGTGATAAGAAACAAGGCATGTACGTATAGGAGATAATATTGCACAGTAAGCTTTGCACTGTTCTGCACAGGAACAGTGATTATGCCAGTGCTGTGTGCGGCTCTTTGATTTGATGTCAAGCTGTGTACGGGCAATTATGTATTCACTCATGCGGGTATCAAATTAAAGGTCTCACGTTTACGGGGAACACAAACAAGCCCAGGTATCTGTGCAGTATTACTCATAAGAATGGGAAACGTTACACCATTGTGCTGGCCATTACGCACTTTGCCTCTTGCCTCCTCCCAGAGCCATTGTAATGTGGCATGAGCCTAATTTGTACTTTGTTGTACAACCGCGTTGCTTGCCAAAAGTGATAATTTCCAACAGAAAATTCTGACGCAGTCGTGTAAATGAGTCATTAGTCACAATCACAGAACTCGGGGTGTGTGTATAGATTTATCCTCTCACCATATCGTGCCACATACAGTATTACACAGGCATAGAAATGCTGCTTAAGGCAACTCTCCGCCAAGCATCACTGCCCAGAAAGATATAGTCTTTTCACCCACACACCAAATGCCCCAGGGAACATCACACGCTAAAAGCTTTTAATATGCAGAGACCTTTGCTATCATTTTGCATTTCGTTGCATCCTTATCCTCATTTGATACACGCAAACCCAAAAGTGAATCCCATTTCATATGCAGCCTAAACAAAGGAAACATTTTCTCTTTTATGACATTTTTTGTTTAGCTTTTCTTTTGTGTGGGGATTATGTTGCAGTGTCTGACTTGATATTGCATACTTTGGGGCCATCTAGTGGTGTAATATAGTAGGGCTTTAGCATTTATTGCAAACATACCTTCATGTGCACAGCCACTCAGCCAGTGGTGGAAAGTAACTAAGTACATGTACTCAAGTACTGTACTTAAGTAAAATTTTGAGGTATTTGTACTTTACTTGAGTAATTCCAATTTCCAATACTTTTACTTCTACTCCACTACATCTCAGAGGCAAATATTGTACTTTTTCTCCACTACAATGATTTGAAAACTTTTCAGATATAAATTATGATATTATGAAACATACATTAACCACTTCAGTCCTATTTTATACCTAGGCTATTTGAAAATAGACGATCTACAAGCTCACAACGCGTCGCAGCGCGACGCGTTGTGAGCTTGTAGATCTGCTATTTTCAAACATTTTTGTACTTTTACTTTTGTAACAGAGTGTTTTTACATTGCAGTATTGATACTTTTACTTAAAGACGGGGTGCCGTGATTTTCAGTGATTTTTTTCCCCCCCTAAAACATAATCATCAGGTATTATGGAATTTATGGTTATCCTAGGAGGAAGATTTTTTTCAAAAAAGTGTACAGAAATTGTTAAAATTTGGTTTTTATGTGGACACGCCTCCAGTTCGCCTCCAAGTATACCTGGTTCTCACCTTAGCACCTCCTCCACCACCTTAGCACCACCCACCTGTCCTAGTCCCTCCTCCTCCTCATGCCCACACCTGTTGTGTTATGATAATGAGGGGGAGGGTATATTTTTACTATGTCACTAAAGGGCTGTTTTTCTATTGGCACGTTTGACCCTCAAGGTTTCAGCCTCCAGGTAGAAACTCAAAATAGTCAGAGAAGAAATAATACACCATAAAAACACCACCAGGGGGCTTAATGAAGTTCTATCAACCTCATAGACACATGAAAAACAGAAAAAGTGCAAAACCATGGCACCACGTCTTTAAGTAAAACATTTGAGTACTTTTTCCACCACTGTGCACAACGCACGCACGCACGCACGCACGCACGCACGCACGCACGCACGCACGCACGCACGCACGCACGCACGCACGCACGCACGCACGCACGCACGCACGCACGCACGCACACGCACACCAATGCTTTGGCCCCTCATTTCCCCACTTTTTGGCCTGGCTTACGTCCAACTTTTTTTGCCTAGGGAAATGGGAGGACCTCGTAGGCCTCAGCTATTGTGCTCACAGACGTCCAGACAGTACGTACTGTAGACGGCAGCAGCAGCCGCAGCAGCAGCACCTCGCCTCAGTTCAGTCGGGCCCTCAGGATCACTGACAGACCAGAGACCACAGAGCAGACCACCCTCTCTCTGGAGGGTGAAGTGACAGCTAGTTCCCTTCAATTCTGCTGGTGGGAGGAAGTGGCGTGTGTGTGTGTGTGTGTGTGTGTGTGTGTGTGTGTGTGTGTGTGTGTGTGTGTGTGTGTGTGTGTGTGTGTGTGTGTGTGTGTGTGTGTGTGTGTGTGTGTGTGTGTGTGTGTGTGTGTGTGTGTGTGTGTGTGTGTGTGTGTGCGCACGCGTGTGTGTGTGGTTTAGCACTACTACTGGCCTGCTAAACCCCCTTGCCGATAAATCACTATGGGAGCCCACAGTGACAGCCTAATCCTCTCACACCCAACCCCAGCGGAGCTGACAGACAGACAGACAGACAGACACACAGACACACAGACACAGACACACAGACACACAGACACACACACACACACACACACGCAGATGCAAACATTGGGGTCAGCTGCCTTATTCATGTGGTATTCGATCAGTGGGCCACTCAGAACACACCTCGTACACACGTAAAAGGCTTACTATACTTCACCACTTTCAACCTGTCATCCCTGTATTGGTCATGTATTGACCAATTTAGTCAAACATCTTGTCTGCATCACACCACGAGCTTGTGGAGCGGTTATTTTCACTATTTGTCATATAAATGTATGCTTTCTGAAATATATATAATATTAACAAATGAAGCAAATGTCTCACTGTTGATGTCAATTCTCCTAACATGTCAGACTCCTACTGTATGGAGCAGGAGTAGTCAGTAAGTCTGAGGATTCATTTCCTGGTTCTTCCTTTGCCATTGGTACGAAGAAGGTGATTGGCCAACTGAGATCCACGGTAAAGTACACAAGCTTTGATTGGTTTATAGTTAGCATCAGGTTGCCAGGTTTGTGACAATCGCTAGTGAAATGATATCTATGTTATATTATTCTGGCACAACCTCTGAGGTCAACCAACTCAACCAACTCAAAAACTAAAGCAGATACAGTATAGGGACTTGGCCCATGGCCTGCTTGGGTCAGATTCAAACCGGGGTCAGCTGCCTTAGGGTCGTTTCAGATGGGGAGCGGCTGACGCGCCTAAACATTTTCAATGAGAGGCGGGCTATTATTTGGGACGTGCAGAGAAGTTGAAGGGCAGTGAGGCGAGTGGGCGCGGTCCAGTGAAATTTTCGCGCTCGTTTGTGCACACGCGCACGGGGCGGCAAGAGCTGGATTGTGGTCAGTTTTTTTCCCCCCTGCTACGTGCAGGAGGACAAAACAATGATCGCGGCGCGATCGATCCCCGCCGATCCGAGCGAGACCGCCCGCGTCCACCGATCCCCGCCTGTAACGACCCTTATTCACGTGGTATTCGATCAGTGAGCCACCGGGGTGGCCCTTACTATTATAACCTACTATTTACACATTATATAATATAGTGCATTTCCTAAGAACACAACTACTTCTCATAGACCAGTGGTTTTCAACCAGTGGTCCGGGGACCACCAGTGGTCCTTGGGGGGGGGGACCAGGGGGTCCCCAGCAAAATTAGTTAACATAGCGTCACAATCATTTTAACCACTTAGCTTTGGCTATTCAAAAATAGCAGCTATACAAGCTCATATAAGCTTGTAGATCTGATATATTTGTGTTAATCTTGAAAATGTGTGCATAGCTTTGAATATTTTTTAACTCAAATCTTTGCTTCTGGGGGTCCCTGGCACAAAACATTTTCAGATGGGGGTCCGCGGCAAAATGCATATCAATTTAGGGGTTGGCATGAAAAAGGTTGAAAACCACTGTCATAGACGATATACCGTAAATGGATAGGGTTAGGGTTAGGGTTAGAGGTGAAAATACACAGTCAAGTACACACACACACACACACACACACACACACACACACACACACACACACACACACACACACACACACACACACACACACACACGCACACACACACACACACACACGCACCCTTCCTCCACCCCCCTGGCATGGCAGCAGAAACCTTGGGGTGCTGAGTGATGGGTCCTTCTCCAGACAGCGTGTCTGGGTCCTTGCTTCCTCAGCCGTGTCACAGCTCTTTGGGGCCTGTCACAGGGTGCATAACTTGTGTGTGCACTCTGAAAAAAAAAAGAAAAGAACTGATACCAAAAAAGTCAAAAACGGGCTGTAAAATGTGTCTTTGTGTTGGTGTGGGACAGTGTGTGTGTATATATATATATATATATATATATATGTCCCACACAAACACACAGGACACATTTTACAGCCCGTAGCAGTTTTTTACAGAGCCAGTTCATTCAGATGTGTTGACTCATGAAGTGTGATAGAAGCTAAGAAAACATGACATGATTTCGGTCAAAAAGTAGCTAAACAGAGATTCCCAATCTTCAAATACTTGTCTGTCATTCGCCTTAAGGTCAGAAGTGTGACATTTGCATGTAAATATGAATATGAAGCACAAATCATGTAAATCAAGCCAGGTTGGTCCTCTGCTTCTTATTAACACTGGAGAAATGAATCAAACCTGTCACTATGTTGTCAAAACTGGAGCCCTGACGTAGACGATTTTGTATTTTTTTGTGAAAAAAAGATCTACTTAAAATAACCTTTCACTGTCTGTCCAACAGGTGGCAGTCATGCGCCACTGTTTGTCCCAGCAGACCTCGCTATAAAATAGCACAACATATGGCTTTCTCCCTCCCTCCTCTTAAACAAAAATCCTGACCTACATATAAAGCTTTTTATTACTTTGGATGTATTACCAAAGAAATAACAGTAGATGATGAAATCCTCAAGGAATGTGTTTTTTTGTCAAGTGATACTTGAATGCTGGGTTGCACTTTTCTCCTATGTTTTGTGTTTGACACTTGTATCTTAGGAGACAGGCGCCCCAACATTTGCCATTACATTCAACCACACATTATTCTCATGGTTTCACACACGGCTCAACCGTTTGTTTGTGTTGTCAAAGCGTCCCAGTCTTTTCTTTCCGCGTTATGATTGCTGGACGTTGGAAGCATCTATACATTGCCCACGGCACACAATCCATCTACCTGGATAAAGAATATCTCACAGAATTGTCTGCTGGCTTGACTGATGTTAATTCTTCCCCTGTGTCATGAGCATAGGCCCATTTGTAATAGTTTCCACAACTCCAATAAATCAATATATCAGAGCCTTGTCTCAGAACGTTGCATTTTATCCCAGGATTATTCCCAACGCAGCAATTCACTGCGCTCCAATCCCCCACATTTTCTTATGATATCCACAGAATTCCCAGGCAGACGAGAAAAAGAGTGAGTCAGAAAGAGAGAGAGAGAGTAACATGGCATATGGATGATTTATTGACTAGACTACTTTTACAGGTTGATGTAGTGCTGGTGGGCTATAGATGAAGAATGGGGATCGTAACCCAATTCCTGCAATAACCAAAGGGAATCAACAGCTCTTTTGAGAACTCCAGAGCTCTCCTCACCGCCCTTCCTTTTCTCTGCTTTTCCCTGAAAACTTCTCCACAGTGTATCGGTGCGTCGTCAGCATCGGTATTTCCCATGTACAGTACCTACCGCTGACAGTGTTGCCAGATTCTGTGAGAGAAACAAGCAACCAGGTCTAGGAAAACCATGCCCACATGAGCACTTTAACATATACATCAGCTATTTGAAAATAGCAGATCTACAAGCTTACAACGCGTCGCATCGCGACGCGTTGTAGATCAGCTATTTTTAAATAAAATCTTGCGGGGAAATTATAATACGCAGATCTGGCAACCCTGACCGCTGATTACACGTCACATCAAAACGTGCGGCTGCTTCTTCCACGTTCTCCTCCTTCCTCCATCTATCTCTTCTCTTCCCTCTATCTTCTTTCTCCTCCCTGCTCCACGTTGCCCCGCCTGGGGCAATGGCTATCAGAGGTCTCTATGACCTGCAGTATCAGCGCCATGGGGGCTGCTATGGACCCAGGCTTGGATACACATGCTCCTTTGATCTGCACCGCAGCAGAGCACTCAGGCGTAGTTCACTTCAAGATTAGATAGCGGCTCCCTTGCTCCCACCGACCCCCCGCCTAATTTGCATAACGCTGCCTTTTTAGTTGCTCAGTTGGTCAGTGACTTTGGTGGGGGGGTTCAGAGAGAACACACACGCAGTATGATCTTCTAGCTTTACTGTAGCTCTCTGAGAAAAGCGGCAGAGGAAAAGCTGCAAATCGCAGAGGAAATTGGACTATGTATGATGATGGTGGATCTGAACTAGGCCCGGTGCTATAGCCGACAACGGTGGGGGGATGCGGGGCGCAAGCGTGAAGCGTGTGCGCGATATTTAAAAATATCGCGCACACGCGACAGCAGCTGAAGTTCTTGTCATGTCTGTCTGTCTATCAGTCCCTCCTGGTACACACACATTACCACTGACCACTTTCTTAACTCGCTGAGGAAGGCTTGACGCCGAAACGCTATTAATTAAAAAGTACCAGAAGGTTTGTTTTTTTAAACTGGCAGTCTTGACTGAGGGGGCGAGATGGTCCGGTTTAGGGGGCGACGCCCCCTCACGCCCCCGCCTGACACCGGGCCTGATCTGAACTGTGATCTTGTGCATTGATAAGGGCTATATTTCGGTCAAATTCGTTGTGAGACATGTGGTCAACCTAATTGGGGGGTTTTATCTCCATTACTCTGTTTAGGGAGGAGGGCGGTCCCAGGCCAGGTGTCTCAGTCTGTGAGTCTGCCTCGACTGAGTGGTGATTCAGACCTTAAGCATCTTTGGTCTGCTTTGTGCCTCACTATCGGTCATCTGGGCCGTTTCCACCCGAATCAATCCCCCGACACACACACACACACACACACACACACACACACACACACACACACACACACACACACACACACACACACACACACACACACACACATCCCTCTGACCCCCTCCCAGTCGCGTGCCTGGACACTGATGAATGAAGGGCCTCAAACACGGCAGGTTTGAATTACTATCCTGGTACCCACAGCCCACGTCAGTCCATCCTAGAACACTCACACGTACACTCTCAAACACTCGCACACACACACACACACACACACACACACACTCACACACACACACACACACACACACACACACACACTCACACACACACACACACACACACACACACACACACACACATACAGTACATCCACACTGCAGCAGCAGAGATAAAGGGAGATGGTCTGGTCATGTAGTCCATTACATCAGCATCTGAAATGCACTCTCTAATCTGTCATTGGTGCAGAGGGAGGGACGCAGTGTGTGTGTATAATCAGACTCAGATCCATGTCCTATAACGTCTACTATCTGACCCACTTTAACACCCTTCCACTGACTCATGTCCCCAAGTCACAAAGCCGGTTTCCTGAAAATCTGTTTCCCATTGACCGCCATTAGTCCCCGTAAGAGGAGAGGAGGTGAGAACAAATTGGGGGCTACTAACTGCTGATCGCACTGCCTGGCCATGGAGTGGTGCCAAAGGAGATTGTTATGGGGTCTTTTGTTTTATTTGATTGTTTAGGGGGGGAAAAACATCATTAATTCATTATTACCATAATATATAAACCACAAAACGATATACCATGGCAATCATGCTTGAAAAAAGTGGTTTCCTCAATTTTTTTTGTTAAACAATAATATTGTTTGCTGAACATGTGTGTAAGTTTAGATCAATCAGGCCAAAAGCAGTATGGGTAGCAGGATACAGAGCAATTACACGTCATTGCAATGTGAGTCTTTCACCATAGCATAGAATGTCAGGGAGTCAAGGTGAGCAACTGTTTTGCTCTGCACTGAAGGCAATTATCTCAATTTTGTTGTTAAATTGAAGGAAATGTAGGCATCGATTTGTTAAATGCACTGAAACAAGCAAATTCATGGGACCATAATAGTTAAGTGAGAGAGCTACACGTACATTTGAGAGTAATCTGCATAATTATGCCATGCCCTGCGACTGGGTTGAATAGAAGAGGTCCTAGTATTGAACCTTGGGGAGCGCCACATGTCATGCTATTTTGCCCAGATGGGTAGTTACCAATGGAGACAAAATAGTCCCTGTGTTGGAGATAAGATTTATTCCAGTTGAGAACTATGCCAGAAAGTTCAATCCTGATTTCCAGTCTGGTTAGCATTAATGTATTGTCTACACTCTACAGTGTCGAAGGCAGTACGAATAGTCACACTAGAATGGACGTTTTGCTGCAATCAGTGGTTAGACAAATGTAATTTAAAACATAACCATGGGCAATCTGCTGTGATAAAGGGGGAAATCCAGGTTGGAATATGTCAAAGTAATCATTTAATGGAGAAGAAGGTACAAAAAAGTTACTAAGTTTTTGGAAGACAATTTTTCAATGATTTTGCTTATAAAGGGTAGATTTGAAATACAGTAGGTCTGTAGTTGCAGGACTTATTTTCTAATAAAGGCTTAACAACAGACGTTTTCAGGCGGCCCAGTGACTCATCTTGTAGCACATACTATTAAGGCTTAGTCCTTGCGCAGTGGACACGGGTTAGAATCCAACCTAAGTTTCTTTCCAGCATGTCCTTCCCCATCTTTCTCTCCACTGTCGCTATGCAATAAAGGAGTTTTCAAAGCCTTTGGGAAATTGGCTGATATAAGAACTGTTTGTTACCAAATCTGCTGTTAAAAGGCTGAAAACTTTTTTGAAGCTAGTGCTACTGTATATCAGGCAGCAGGTCAACACCTTGAGGTGCTGTACTCTCCTCAAGGGCTTTGTAGTCAGTGGCGTTAAAATTCTGTCAGGTTTGCAAAGTTACCTTTGTATGATTGTAGTGGTGACATAAAATTTTTGTTTGATCTGGAAGTACTGATGACTTGTCTTTGAAATAAATAATTTGCTTTTGTTATTAATATTATATTTTGTTAATTGTGTTGGAGAAAAAAAGATAGCCTAGAGTTTCTCAATTTCAAGTTGCAAATGTGAAGTCTCTCTACCGTAGATTTCATGGTGTGACTAGAGTTTTTTCGTCATTTGCTCTCGGCTAGTCTTGCGATCAGAGAACTCCGCCTGACTCGTCTGGGCTGGGACGCGGAGAAAAAGAGCATTAACAAACCTTTGCCCACTGGTTTGTAAACCATTTTTTAGAAACATTTCTGAATTGTTTATACCCAGTTTTCACCCATTCACTGAATTTTTATGTCACCCGAACTTCACATCACGTCGGGACATGTTGTGAGCTTGCTATTTTCACTGTTCATCGTATGACAAAGTACCCCTGGAAGAAATTAGTGCACTGACTGACAAGTGCTGCACTGCTGTTTAAAAAAAAGTTTATAAGTATTGTAATTCATTCATTCAACCATTATTTAAGATTCTCAGAGAAATCATTGAAGAAAAATTCAAAAAAGATCAACAAATAAAATCTGTTAAAATGAGACCAACATTATCCATTTTAAACTATTTGTTTGCAAAAGATCAGTAAGGAAGGCTAGTGGGTTGGGTACAACTTGTGCTGTCTATTTCTAGTTAAAACAGGGATTTGGAAAGTTACAGAATCTCCTGGTGGTGATGAGAGGCCACATTGATTACACACTGTTATGTGATGATATGGGAACGTGATATGGGAACAGTCACAAATCTCTTACAGAACTTAATTTGAGCCAACTTTAAATCATTTTAAGTTCTAGAGGCCCACACTTTTGTTATTGCGAGAGAGAAAATCCTTGTGAGCTTGTGAACAGACTGGCTAATGAAGGTAAAGGTACTAGAGGTTGTGGGTTCAAATCCACCGTGGCTTTGTCTAGGGTCTACTCTACACGAACGCAATTGGCACGTGTTCGGAGGAGGGAAGTCGGACACTGTACATATCTCTACGGGCTGGGGCGGCACCTGTCAGCAAGGAGTGTTGGGCGGGAGGAGTAGAACGAAGGCTCTACGTCCTCCTGGTGGGGGCTCCTCACTGGCAGTTGAGTCAGTAGGATGCAACACAGAAATGTGTGTGGGGAGGAATTAATTGGCATAACGACTAAATTGGGAGTAAAACGCAAGAAAAAATACACTTTTCCACAAGAAAGGTTTCTTTTAAAGCTCTCCTGTGTTAGAACTGAGAACATTTATTGAAGTACTGACAGGATTTTTTCCCCCTTTTTCTACTAATTTAGTCATTATGTGAAATTCTGATTTCTCCTCACACACATGTAGTCTGTAACCGCTGCAGTTAGTCATGTGGGAGGGTATACAACCACATGTGTCCTCCGATACACATGAAGTTGCCAGCCACTTATTTTCACCTGAGAGTGAGGAATGTCACTGGGAGAGCGTACCGCATGAGGAAGAACTAGTACAGCGACATAGATCGCCCCCCGCTACCCAGCTTCCCACCCGTGAACATGGGAAATTGTGTTCGTTGGAGCAACTAGCCAAACCTGACGCATGCGCCATCTTGGATTTTAGGGCTCTGTTGAACATAATGGATTTCACTGTCTTTTTTTGATCACATGGCGTTCCCAAACTATGTGCCTTTGTGTGTGGTAGCTTGATGTACAAGTACATGCCTTGGACATGATGCAGGCAGGGTTGCCAGATCTGCTTATTATAATTTCACAGCAAGATTTTATTTGAAAATAGCCGCGTTGTAAGCTTGTAGATCTGCTTTTTTCAAATAGCTGATGTATATGTTAAAGTGCTCATGTGGCCCATAGTCGCTTTTTTTGGGCTGGTTTTCCTAGACCTGGTTGCTTGTTTTTCTCACAGAATCTGGCAACACTGGACGCAGGGACTTACAGTACCCCCAACACAACGATGCCGAGTGCCTAGCAGGGAGGCATGGGGTCCCATTTTGTATTGGGGATTGAGCCCTGACCTTCCAATCGCATGGGTGGACACTCTAACCACAAGGCCACCGAGCTGGTTAAGTTTTATAAATGGGGTTTGTATTTTTAATATTCGTCCGATACGACCTTGTATGAGCATTGACGTCAGGGTGGCTTCTGATTCGATTTGGTCCTGCTTTTATAGGTTTGCATTAAACCCTTTGTCAATGGACGACATTGAAACAAATTCACTGTACTGTAGCAATCCTGGCGCTATAATGGATTTATCAGCTCTCTGTCTCTACAGAGATAATACACTCTCTAACTGACGGAGGTTGGTGTGGTGGAGGGGAATTTTTGGGTGCCGTGTTTTATAGCTGCTGTGTTGCCACTGGCGCTGACAGATATGAAGTGGATGATTGAATGAGCGCGAAGCCATGAGATTCACTTCCATCTCTTTCTCTGACTCTTCCATATGCATGCGGGCACACACACACACACACACACACACACACACACACACACACACACACACACACACACACACACACACACACACACACACACACACACACACACACACACACACACACACACACACACACACACAGAGGGAGAGAAACACCCAGCGCTTGTCCCGGTTGTTAATATAACAAAAAATTGACTGCTAAGGGTTTTTGCAGGGATGAAGAAACATACCAACATATGAAGATTTTCAATGCTGTGTCCTTCATGGAAAAAATGCATAACACAGACTTATAGACTAAGGAAGTACAAATCATACTCTGCCAAAATTAATGCAGGACTCCTCTCTGGCCTAACGCGTTGTGTTGGGCCAAGAAAAAGGCATTCCTTCCCTAGAGGTCAACACAGACCACAAAGAGAGGTCACGCTCCTCTTCTCTGCTCTATCTGGACTGTGCGTGGTATTCTGTACACGTGTTGCTTCATAAATGGAAGCCCCTGTAGTCTCAAGTGCTGGTAGAGCCCCTGCGAGATGAACTGGTGAACCCCTCTATCTACTTCAACATTCTTGTCAATTGGCTGAGTAGGAGCTATAAGTCCTGTTTAACATGGCCATAAAGGGCTGGTGGGACGTGTGTGTGTGTGTGTGTGTGGGGGTGTGTGTGGGGTGTGTGTGTGTGTGTGTGTGTGTGTGTGTGTGTGTGTGTGTGTGTGTGTGTGTGTGTGTGTGTGTGTGTGTGTGTGTGTGTGTGTGTGTGTGTGTGTGTGTGTGTGTGTGTGTGTTTCATGGTAATCTTCAGTTTGAGATATATACTGTGTGCAAGAGAACGTTTTTGCGTAATGGTGGTGCTGCAGAAAGGCCACAGGGCCAAGAGATTTAACTCTTTCAGGCAGCTATTCTTTGAACCACGAGGTCTATATTTGGTATACTACCAGGCCTAGCTGAACATCTAATAATCCATACATCGTTGCACACATTTTGAAACGCGATATGTACAAGAAATAATTGTTGCCTCGGAACTTCAGTATATACTGTACTAACATTGCAATGCAGGCCAACACATTCTGTACAGTTGTATAACGAGTTCCAAAACTCTTTCAATACTGTTGTGCGCTCATTGTTAAGACATTCAAATGTGAGTTCAGAGGTGCAAATGGATGAAATTGCTGCATGCTTCAGTTCCGCTGCCAATGCTGAGCGAATGGATTAGGGAAGTTTATGCCTTGATGAAAACTTAATTCTACAGTCTAAAATGAAGCTGAATTCCCAGCACAAAATTTGACAATGATTTATAACTCATGGTTCAGGCGTAATCTGTACGCTCCAGAGACATGTTGACATGGCATCCCTCACTAGCTATGAATCACTTGTGTCAAATAGAAACCTTTTCTTTACTCATACGAAACTATTATTCCACTTCCTTCCAATTTTAACCCAAGCCAGCCCTAATGAAGCAGTCATTTGGAGCCTTTTTCATTGCTGACAGGCTGAGTTATAGCTACTGTATTAAAAAAAGAAATCAGAATTAAAGTGCACCCTTCAAAGGGATGACAAATCACCTTTAAAGTTAGTGAGAGATAGCTTGCTTTTTTCCTCTCTCTTTTTTTCACACAAGCGACTTTACACACAAGTCTGGAACCCATTTCGGTCCCTTTTCAGATAACGACATGAGAAGCACTTAGGTGACACTCGGCAGAGTCCAGGTTTAAGCCACTCACACAATGAGTCCATTCATAACGAGGGCAGAAATACCCCTTTCAACACAGATGCCATCTTTCCATTCGAACGCAGGACACTCAGGAGAGACGTGGCAATAATAAAGCCCCGACATTTTTTGGCAGCACTCAGCCAAGACATGACTCAGGTATGTGTGTTCAAGAGAAGAAGGTAAGGGAAACCCCGCCATGAGGGCGGACATGAGATGAAGCAGCTTTCTGGACTGAACCGCGAAATTGAGGTCAGATTTATTAATGGCCACTCGAGGGAACGGTGTGTCGGTTTTCAGATTAATCACATTTATTCATGATTACATACGCAGACACACACTACGCTGGCAGTGTCCGGTTTATGTTCTGCAATTACGGTGGAAATCTTTCATAACCTTCCTTTTCATCCATCACACACTGACAATGACTATGTCACTTAATGGCGTGGTTTTAGGTATTGCTGTCACATTAGAGCCGTCAGGCGGACAGTTGCGTGCATCCCCATGCCAATGCAAATATATCATGCCTAGGTAGAGCGTGGCACAGTTCAACAGGGCTCATATCGAAAGCTTGTACAGCAAATTGACCATAATGCCATGCAGCTGTGAAAGTGATTGCATAATTACAGATAAACGAAGACGTCTCACATCCTGGCTCTCCCCAAAGTAACACACGCCGCAGAAGGGCTGGACTGTTAACACAATATGACGTCCCACTAAATTAGAATAAATCGGCCAGTGAAGTGCGCTATTTGGGAAATAGAAGGTCAATGAAACATGATGGCTGTGTTTTTCGTTTTTTTATCATAACCATTGAGAAATGAGCGTACGAGTCCCACGGGCACAATTCCAACTGATGAGGAACCATGCGGAGGAGGTCCACCACACATCTCGGTGATACGTGAAGCATAAAACCGAGGGCTACGTCAATATTTGAGAATCATTTCCTTTGCCCTGTTGGGACTGGGGTTGATATGGGCCTGGCATCCGGTTGTCCTGTTGGAAAGGCTTCCATGTGTTGCTCTATACTCCACTGCACCGGCGGCCAGCTGTCAGTGGGTGGTAAAAATAGAAGGTGTAAGGGGAAAAGGCCTCGAGGTATACGGTAGAATGCAAAAGGCAGGCCGGAGGACCTCTCTCTCTCCTCTGACACCTTTCAGCAGATACGAGACGCTCGCAATTAATCGAGCCGTTTCTTCCATAGAGGAATTAACCTTTGAGAGTGAAGGCGGTGTGTGTGTGTCTAATCTCCCGACACCTCGGTGACACCGAGCCTGCCGAGCGAGAGGGCTCTCTGCGGTGGAACAAGGCCGAGCCCTCCGCTGAGCTCGGGCCCTTGATTCAATTTATCTTATCGAATTCGCGCCAGAGAGCGTGCAGGCATGAACGTCCTTGCACATACTTTCATGCCCGCGCATACACGCGGTTCACCAATACTGTACAGTGTGTGTGCGTGCATAGATGAGTTCACAGAGAAGATTGTGTGCACATCCTATGCCTGTATTTAGGCCAGGTGCTGAACATCGAGGCATCAAGGCGAGAATCAAGGAGAAGATAAAAACATCCTGTTTTTAAGCTCCGAAAACGTACTTTTATTTACTGGCGCAACGTTTCGACCCTTTTAGGTCTTCATCAGGCAAATAATATATATATATATATATATGGTAATATTTGCCTGATGAAGATCTAAAAGGGTCGAAACGGTGCGCCAGTAAATAAAAGTACGTTTTTGGAGCTTAAAAACTGTGTGCGGATGTTTTTATCTTCTCCTGACCTGCATGCATAGATGTATGATGAAGAATATCTTGTGTTATAGACCTAACACACACCTGTGTGTGTGTGTGTGTGTGTGTGTGTGTGTGTGTGTGTGTGTGTGTGTGTGTGTGTGTGTGTGTGTGTGTGTGTAAGCAGCACTTTGATGACCTTCTTAGGTGTTCTTATACTTTGATACTAGAATATCAAAGTATTTGTTTTGATGTCTATTGCTATGATATAGTTTTTAACCACTCAAGACCTGTTTTAGACTTTGTGGCACATTGTGACATTTGTGATTGTGATTGTTATCCGCCATTTTCAAAAAATCCTTTATAAACGGACATGACCAAAAATAGGTAACACATGAACCCTGGCATCCCTATTCTGGTCATGTCATAATAGGCCAACATTTGGCAATGTGATGCGCAGTGAGCTTTGTAGCATGGCTATTTTTGGTGAAGAGATTTGGTGTGGAGGGAGAAGGGGGGGCAAGTATAGATCCTTGGTCAACTAAAGTATATGTTTTTTTGGTTATTCATTAACCACAAAAACAAAAAAGCTGGGCGGGCAATCTTTGTTCTACTTATGTAGTTAACTCTGGATTGCTGAATCTCCCGCACAACATGTACCCTTGGGTACTAATACAGAAACATTAATCTTGAACCCGGAACAGAATAGAATAGTATTCGAAGTTTATTTGGGGAATTTAGCCGGCCAGTCCACTGTGTGAGCGGTTTGTTTAGTTTTTGTGATAATGTTTGTTTCTACTATAACCAGAAGCGCCACTGAGGCTGCACATTATCACCACACCAAAGGCCAAGTAATTTGGCGGCTGTGACAGAGCTGGATCACAGCTCCCACTTTCCAGGCAGAAGCTGGCTTTCATTTTGGACATTTATCCGGCTTCAAGGTGACAGAGCGGCTGGGCCGATATCACAAGAGGGTGCTAGCTACCCTGCCAGCCCACAGCCACAGGAAACAACTCACAAGGCCACACCTTCAGAGGCCTAAGATCAACACAACCACAGACCCACATACAAACACATGAGCGCTGTACACGAGAAATAGGTAGTCTAATACAGTGGTTGTCAACCTTTTCAGGCTGTGACCCCCCAAAATAATCATATTTGAACTGGGGACCCCTCAAAATAATCATATTTGAACTGGGGACCCCTCAAAATAATCATATTTGAACTGGGGACCCCCCAAAATAATCATAGTTGAACTGGGGACCCCCCAAAATAATTATAGTTGAACTAGGGACCCCTCAAAATAATCATATTTGAACTGGGGACCCCCAAAAATAATCATATTTGAACTGGGGACCCCCCAAAATAATCATATTTGAACTGGGGACACCCCAAAATAATCATATTTGAACTGGGGACACCCCAAAATAATTAGATTTGAACTGGGGACCTCCCACTCTGATAAGCACTGGGAATTGTAGGAGTTGAGGCATTACATTTAGTTTGACGGTTCCACAGATAAATATTGTGAAAATAGCAGCTCTACAGATCTCTCATTATTATTTGTTTGCCTCTTTCTTATTATTATTTGAAAATGTTTGACAGTTTTTATTGTATAGTTTGTTGATCACTTTTGATGCAGTAATGGTCTTTTTCTTTTGAGGTATTAAAAAGGTCTTAAACGTCCTTAAATTGTCACTTCACCGTCATCCAAAATCCCCCCTGGGGGTCCTGACGCACAGGTCGAGAACCACTGGTCTAATACATTAACGCGCACGCATAGGCTACACGCATGCACACACTGACACACCAAGGTGTCAGGTGTGTGTGTGTGTGATAGGCTCTATGCATATATGTAGTCCCAGATTTACAGAAGGTGGCACACCTGTTGCGGTTCATTTTCCAACAGCTTCGTTTGATTGGCTCGGCGGTAGATTGGAACCAGAAATACATTAGAAGTTGTCATTTCGGTTGAAATTTGCTGCCGCCTGCTGAGCCAACCAAACAAAGCTCCGGGAAACTGAACCGGAATAGGAAACGGGTATACCACCTATGGCAGTGCTTTTCAACCTTTTTCATGCCATGGACCCCTAAATTGATATACATTTGGCCGCGGACCCCCATCTGAAAATGTTTTGTGCCAGGGACCCCCAGAAGCAGAGATTTGAGTTAAAAAAGCTAAGATAAATTCTTTCTGACACCTGCAGGGGTAAAACAGCGAAACTACAGGCCATTCATATGAACTGTCTCTTCCGTATTGGTGTCAACGTAAAAATCTCAAGCTGGCCCCTTGGTTGTGAACTTGTAGATCGGCTATTTTCGGCTAATGTTCCCCTCAGAATAGGTATGCTAGGGTTCAAGTGGTTAATGTAAAAAAAAAAAACTATTTCACAAAGATTTGGCGGACCCCCTATAGGAGCTCTGAGGACCCCCTTGGGATCCCGGACCCCCTGTTGAAGACCCCTGCCCTAAGAGAAGAATCCAATGCAGAGTGGGCTATCCAGGGTGCTTACTTCCTGGTTTTGAGCAAGGACTACATTAAAGAAGGAGAGGTTACATAGAGCACATTCGAGACACTAGGAGGCAAACTGGAGCCCGAAGTTTGGGTTAGGGTTAGGGACAACTGGATATAGAATACACTTGTGCACCCGGCTCTTATTTACTTCAATTTATTCCATCAACCTTTCGGTTCTAGTTTGCCTCCCAGTGCTTAGAACAGGGGTGGGCAACTTTGATGATGGAGAGGGCCACTATATTTTTCCACACTCACTCCAGAGGGCCACATTGCATATACTGTCGGGCCATTCCATGTCACACACAAGTAGCAAAAATAGCCGATCTACAAGCTCAAAACGCGTCGCAGTGCGACGCGTTTTGAGCTTGTAATTGTATTTTTGTAGTTTTTTAATTGTAATCCTGATTTTTTTTTTGCTGTTTTTTAATTGGAATCCTGAAAAGTTTTTTTTTTTTTTTTTTTCTAATACATTTAGTTATACTTATGTTCACTTTATGAACTTAAATACACATATATTGGACATAAAAAAGACAATAGAATTTTAATACTAGTCATTAAGCTACTAATATAGATAGTAATTAAAGCGGGTCATGTTTGCATGTTTGCAATTGTAACAGCTGAAATCAACAGTATTCCGATATTAACCTTCCGGCCGCATTAAGTGAAAGTGGGGGCCGCATGTGGCCCCCGGGCCGCCAGTTGCCCATGTATGGCTTAGAACGTGGTGCATCTGACCTCTCCTTGTTCAGTGTACTCCTTAGTTTTGAGGGAAGTAGGTAAGAGGAAGAGGAAAGCTTCCTGTGCCAAGCTGAGAGCAAAGGCAGCTTGTTTTAATTACCTTAATGCCAGGGTAGTGTGTTTATTAACCAAGAAATATATTGTTATTGGCTTATTGTTTTGTTAGATCTTTTCAAATGTGTTGGGGCTGTTTCCTGGATTTTGGGGATGGAATTAGGCTTACAGGTGCAGACTGCACTGAAGCAATGAGGTAAAATCACTCATTCCCCCTGATCCTGTTTTATACTAGTCCATGATGGCAGGATTGTTTAGCTTTTGACAGGCATCTGTACAGTGGTGGAAAGTAACTAAGTACATTTACTCAAGTACTGTACTTAAGCACAATTGTGAGGTATTTGTACTTTATTTGAGTATTTCCAATTTCCAATACTTTTACTTCTACTCCACTACATCTCCGAGGCAAATATTGTACTTTTACTCCACTACAATTAATTGAAAACTTTAGTTACTAGTTAGTCAGATATAAATTATAAATACATATAAATAATAAATAAATATAAATTATGATATTATAAAACATACATTAACCACTTTAGCCCTATTTTAAACCTAGGCTATTTGAAAATAGCCGATCTACAAGCTCACAACGCGTCGCATCGCGACGCGTTGTGAGCTTGTAGATCGGCTATTTTCAAACGTTTTAGTACTTTTACTTTTTGGTACTTTAAATACATTTGATGCCTATACTTTTGTACTTTTACTGAAGTAAATTTAGAATTCTGGACTTTCACTTGTAACAGAGTATTTCTATATTGCAGTATTGGTACTTTTACCTACTGTAAGTAAATCATTTGAGTACTTTTTCCACCACTGCATCTGTATTTCCCTGAAGCCAGCCCACCCCTTCTTCTCCCTGTCTCTCCAGCGCTCCTCTCACCACACAGTTATAATACTGCTGAAGTGGATAGACTGTTTTTTGACTCAAACAAACTCAAGAGAGATCCAAGATTCTTTATTATAACATCACATTATACAACTATGTGAGAGAACATTCTTGGCTTTCGGCTCCTTGACGTTATTGATTTATACTGGTTTGACATATTTGTTTGTACTTCCTGGCTGTCATTGATTATCATTCGTGTCTCTATTTGCTTGCGTAATGATGGAAATATATTTTTATGTTTTATAAATCTATATAATATACAGTTAAATGGGCAATAAAGTGTTCCTTATTAGTTCTGATGCCGCCTTGGATTGTTCTCAACCTTTTTACTGTTACCAGCACAGAATGCAATGTAGCCGACACTGTTGCAACACAAAGCTCAGCAGTGGTTCTCAACCTTTTCTGGATCAGGGCCCAGTGGCGTAACGGATGGGTAGCAAGTGATGCGGTGCGGGGGGGCCACCAGCAGGGGGGGCCCCACCTGCGCTGATACAAATATTTTTACAGCAAAATGTAAAAAAAAAGTTGATTTATATTGGTCAAATAGAACCGAATTAGACCCGAAGACCCGATGTACGTGAAACTCCCGCGGGGAGGCCCCGCGATTCTGCGTTACGCCACTGTCAGGGCCCACTTGAACATCTTAAAAGCATTCGCGGACCACCCTTCTGACCAGTTAAAGGGATTCTAGGTAACTTTAAGCCTAAATTAAAAAATATTTATATAAATGTATATATATTTAGCATTTTTTCCCCTCTATCAGCCACTATATAATGATGCTGGGGTGTTTTCCTGCATTGAAACACAGTCCTCTTTCTGAAATCCGTATTTTCCCTACTATTTATGTTATAACATCCGGGTATCCAGCTCTGTCCCAGACGTAAATGAAACGCACGCATGTGCGCGCCCGTGCGCGTCCATGCGCGTCCGTGCGCGTCCGTGTCCGTGTGGCGAGTTCGAGTGAAACCGAATGGAACCGAGTGCAGCCGACAAAAATGGAACGGCAGCCATTGTTTTCTCTGCAGTGTTTTTACTTTCGGTTTTAAAACTTTAAAACGCTCTCAAACTTCTTTTTTGAGGCGCAGAATTTACTTTTAAGATAGCGTTTGGATAGAATGTAGTTGTTTAACTTCATATATGTGGTCAATTAATCATGACAGAGCCTATTTAAAAATAAAAATTCAGAGAACCGGCAGGGGCGCGCAGTGACACGCATTGTATCCGAATAAAGCAACCTATTTTCGGCATGGGCCGAAGCACGCAAAAGCCTGTTGCCCTTTCAAAGCCTACTCTACTTCTTCGTCCGACACGCTGTGAGCAGGGTTGCCAGATCTGCTTATTATAATTTCCCCACAAGATTTTATTTGAAAATAACCGATCTACAAGCTCACAACGTGTCGCGGTGCGACGCGTTGTGAGCTTGTAGATCGGCTATTTTCAAATAGCTGATGTATATGTTAAAGTGTTCATGTGGCCCATAGTCGCTTCTTTTGGGCTGGTTTTCCTAGACCTGGTTGCTTGTTTCTCTCACAGAATCTGGCAACACTGGTTGTGAGAGTAGTAGAGAGACTGTTATTGGTGCGTGACCCCATCATACGATGGACCACAAATCAAGCATTACTGAAGAACACTATACCAAAACTATAATAAATAATTGCTCTTGCACCATCTGCTAAAGAACTTATTTGAAATAAAATAATGCTACGGCATTAATAAAACTATTTATGCAAGATTGACTAAAGTCGCCACCACTGATGGGATTGAATAACGTTGGCCTTGTTTCCCCCTCTCTTGCTTGGAAAAGATGCTGAAAGGATCAGTGAGAAGCTCTAAAGGCTCATCCTCACGTCTCTGAGTCGCCATCCGCCCGCTACGCGCCAAGACGGGGAGAGAGAGAGAGCACGCAACAAATAGAAGGTACAGTACATACTCACAGTGGTGTAAAGTAACTAAGTACATTTACTCAAGTACTGTACTTAAGTACAATTTTGAGGTATTTTTTACTTGTGTATTTCCAATGTTCAGTACTTCTACTCCGCTACATCTCAGAGGCAAATATTGTACTTTTACTCCACTACAATTATTTGAAGACTTTAGTTACTAGTTACTTTGCAGATATGAATTATTATATAAAAAAACATACATTAACCACTTTAGCCCTATTTTATACATAGGCTATTTGAAAATTGCCGATTTACAGATTTTGTAGATCTGCTATTTTCAAACATTTTAGTACTTACACTTTTGGTACTTTAAGTATATTTTGATGCCAATACTTTTGTACTTTTACTCAAGTAACATTTTGAACACAGGCCTTTTACTTGTAAGGGCACGGCCCCACCGCACTTTTATTTTACCTCTGGGGCGGAATCTGCCAATGCTTTGTCAATGCAAATGCGTGGATTCATCGTCTTGCGGATTTTTTCCAAGAATCCACGCATTTGCATTGAACAGAGTATTTCTACATTGTGGTACTGCTACTTTTACTTAAGTAATATATCTGAGTACTTCTTCCACCATTGGTACATACAGTACTTAACTGTCTCACACTCTAGCATGCAGACATAGAGACAATATATCACACACATACACACAGTAAAGTATGTACTGTATGTACACAGACACATAGACACACATACATGCAGTGGTACTGGTACTTACATGTACTTCACTATTTGTGTACAACAGTAGTATCTAAATTATTTATAGTTCTACTCCACTACATCCTGAATGCGGGACTTTTACTTGTAATAGAGAATATTTATTTCCCCACAATAACGGAAAACAGAAAAGACACTAGTGAGGGAGGTTACCCATATGGGGTTTAAGTGGTTATGTAAAAATTCTGAGTACTTCTTAAACCACTGCATAATGCGTGTGTGCGCACACACACACACACACGCAAGCACTCACACAGGGATACACTACTGTACCTCTTTCCTTACCCGGCTGCTACTGAGATGCAACAGTATAGTGGCCCGCCATTCTCTGAGCTTAGTGTCCCTATCTCCATAATCTGAGGGGAGCTTAGAGAAACAATCATATAGCTTTATGGATAAATCTTGTTAGCATTCTTTGGTGCAGTTATAAACCGACAGGCTTTTGCCAGCGTAACAGAGTCCTTACACTAATGCTTTTTGTTGGTTTCCTGTTTTGTTTACGTGGCTTCCCGACGGCGGTGGTAGCGTGAGTGCTGTCACAATTGAATTGACTTGTAACCCTTTCGCTGTGGTGAGCCCATATATACAGTATTATCTCGTTCTTATGTTCTTTTAGTAATAAGACATACAATTCCTGAGAGTATTTGAAGATGAGAGATGTAAAGGGGTTCCTCATGTTCTATCTGGGCTTCACTCCTTTACATTATAAACGTCACAATGTGATCAAATCTACAATTGAATGGACAAGAACCGGAACCTTTACTTTCTTGGTTTGTTGTTGCATTGACAAACAAAAACACATAAATAAACTAGCAAAAAAAACACCTGATATTAAAGAGGTTTGAAGGACCCCCCCCCCCCCCCCCCCAAATAAAAAAAATCTTATGTAATGTACAGTACCTGTAAAAAAAAGTTTTGGCACTTCAACACAACCTTGTTGCAGTAATAAAACAACAACACAGAAAACAAAAAAAGAATAGCAGCTATACAAAAACAATATACGCGTCGGTGCTAACCGTATGTATGTCAACGTTGCGTGCATATGTTTTCATTTTCAAAGTTGGCACGTGTCCCTGTGTGTGTGGTGAGTGTTTAACAACACATACAGTAGGGCTACTTCTGAACACATGCCGGAGGGGGGGTTTATTGTGTGCCCGATGTTTACGTCTCCCCTCCCTGGTCCGTTTGTTCATAAGCCAGATCTTCCGGGGGAAATAGATATTTGCCAGCCTTCTGTCAGTGACCTTGTGGCTATACGGAGCCACTTAAGTCTTTAAGACCGGGAACGCATCTGTGTGCCATTTTTAGATTTCTTTGGCTATTCAAAAATAGCAGATATGCAAGCTTGTAGATCTGCTATTTTTTTTTTATCATGAAAAGTTGTGCAAATATTAGATTTTTTTTATTTTTTTTGGCGGACATTTGTAACTCAAATCTTTGCTTCTGGGGGTTCCTGGAACTAAGCGAACTATTTTACAAATGTTCGCTTAAAAAAATATATAATCCAAGATTTTATCACAAATTTTCCAGATTTTTCAAAAAATATAAAATATAAAATAGCAGAAAAAAAAAAATGCAGATCTACAAGCTCATAGCGCGGCACCGAGTGCCGCGCTATGAGCTTGTAGATCTGCTATTTTTGAATAGCCAAAGAAATCAAAAAATGACACACAGATGCGTTCCCGGTCTTAATGGGTTAATTAATTGCCACTTGGCAGCACCTGAAACAGTTCGTATCACATCTGTTTGATACATCATATCAAAACCTAATTTGTGGCCTGAAACCTGCGAAAAAAGGAGCAAGGAGTATTAGTGTGGAGGTTAGAACACATTCAAGGCACTGGGAGGCAAACTGGGGGTCGGAAGTTTGATGGAATACGTTAAAGTAAATGTCGAATTTCCCCACAGGGATCAATAACGGTCTGTCTGTCTGTCTAACCTTGACAGATGTCTGTTAAGGCAAACTATTGAGAAACTTATATTAATTCATATATTCATTGTTGATAGACTGTATTCATCCAGATAGGAACTGTTGAAGGCCTGTTGACACCGCGCATACTGTCTATATTCACTGCTGATAGTCTGTACATAATATCCATTCATGTATTCATTGGCGATAGATTCATATATTCACTGTTGATAGACACACACGATTGTGCATTTATCCTTATATTTCCTGATAGACTCTACATATGTCAACTCATTCATTTAGAGTCAGAGACCCAGTGCAGATGTGAACTTTTGAAAAATCGTGGACATTTTTTTTTAATATATTTTTTTCAAAAAACTGGATTTAGAAACCATTTTTAGAATCGGCCTCAGGTCTTAATGGGTTAAAAAGGAGACATGGCATTTTCACCAATGACTGCAATTTGGGAGTATTACTTGCGCAACAAAGTCATAAATCCTTTGCATTGAGTCTGATTGGCAGGAAAGTTGCTGCAGAGAGCCAGCTGTAAATTTGCCTTCCGGAATATACAGTCGTCCAATAGGGGGAACCCACCAGTCGGTTTTTAAGGCCTGATCTTTAAACATTTTGATCAATAAGGTCAAGGAGCTCCTCATGTTGTACTCCCACCTTCCTTCCTCTCCCGTGGCCTCGGCCTACACGCCTCATTCAGTTTATCCTCTCTCTCTCTCTTTAAGTTCACACAACACACAAGCTGCCTAGGGTTAGCATGCTGACCTCTTCTCACACTCTCTCTCTTCCTCAACACTTTGCGGTTGATAATCTAGTTGTCGGGTGTTATTAATAGGGCTGTGCCCCTTGGCTGCCCTTTTCCTACAGTACGGGTCCTCCTCTGTACTGCTTTTCCCAGGACTGTCCGCCCTGCTCTTTATCGCTTTGCCCTTCACCTTTTCTAAAAAGGATATTTTATGCTGTGTCATGCTGCCAGGGGCCAGAAACAAGAGTAAGAGTCTAAAAATCCTGCAGCTGGCGGCCTCACTAGAGGCCCCTTGAGGTCATGCTATACCCCATACACCCAAATGAAACAGAGTGGTTTGTATTTACCAACATTAGCATTGTTAGAGCCCCATCCTCTCACCAGCGGAACAAAAAATAGGGAAAATAGTACAATACTGTATATTTGTGTTGATTTTGACATCAAATTTTGTTTTAGTCATAGTGTTTTGAATACAATTTTATTTAGATATGCCCTGATAGTGTATCCCTATTTTTTCACCCTAGTGCCAATGCCTAAGCGTGTAATCCTGGGCACTACCTTCCCTCTGCCAACCTAGGGAGGCCAGGGCCGAGCTCATGCCTCCTTCAATGCATGAGAGCCGTCTGACCTTCTTATCACCTGACAGGGGAGAGTTTCCCTGGTTGGACGTAGCGCGTGGAAGGAACACGTTATTCCAACCAGTTCCCTTCCCCTCCATCAGGCGCCCCGGCTGGCCAGGGGGAGGCAGTATAGTGACCAGGATTACTGCATGTTTTTTGTGAGGGTACCTACCCTAGGAGACACGGGGAGAACATGCAAACTCCACACAGAAAGGCCCTTTCGCCAACCCCACCTAGGGTGTGGGCACTGATGACGCGGAGGAGAGAACACGCCCCCAGCGCCCACAGTGTCCCCTGCGGGAATTGAACCCAGGACCTTCTAGCTGTGAGGACAGCGCTACCGACTGCGCCACCGTGCCCCCAGTATATGATATATATTAATAGAAATACTGTATATAGGTTTACACACGCACGCACGCACGCACGCACGCACGCACGCACGCACACACACACACACACACACACACACACACACACACACACACACACACACACACACACACACACACACACACACACACACACACACACACACACACACACACACACACACGGTATACAGTATATAATTTTCTTCCACTGAACAGCAGAAGTTGTTTATAATAGATATTGGCTGGAGGAAAGGCCACATGGGGTCACTAAAATCAGTAGGGTTCATCCTGGGATCATGTGTAGGATCACAGCAAATTCCATGGGAGCAGCCAGTAGTTTTAAAGATATCTTGTTCGGTACCAAAGTGATGGATGGACGAACAGACAGACAGACAGACAGACGGTCAGACTGACCAATATGGCCGTCCTTTGATCCCGGTAGCATGAGGCTGTGTGTACAAAACATGGGGTGCTGAGGATGAGTGCGTAGCTATAGTGTAAAAGTGTGTAATATGAGGCATGAATAAATGGCAAAAACATAGCAGTATATCATAAACTGTCATCATCCAAACCATATATTTGTAGATTGTCCATGAACCAAGTCATCTATTTAGTGTTTTTGCATACGTCTGGCATACGTTTGGCAGTGTCAGTTTTTTACATATTTGGCTGTTTTCCGTTGTCAGCAGATGTCAGATGTTAAGAATTTATAGCTTTGCAGCGCTAACAGGCTTTGAGAGGGACGACTAGTAGCAAATGCTATCCAGGGAGGTGCTAGCCCACAATTATTAAACCATTAGGCGCTATATGGGCAGGGTTGCCAGATCTGCTTATTATAATGTCCCCGCAATATTTTATTTGAAAATAGCCGATCTACAAGCTCACAACGTGTCGCGATGCGACGCGTTGTGAGCTTGTACATCTGCTATTTTCAAATAGCTGATGTATATGTTAAAGTGCTCATGTGGCCCATAGTCGCTTCTTTTGGGCTGGTTTTCCTAGACCTGGTTGCTTGTTTCTCTCACAGAATCTGGCAACACTGTATATGGGTTCCAGTTTAGCAAAATGTAATATGCTCCTTTTATGCCCCATGTTTTTTTTGGTCTCTTGTCTCTATTTATTTTTTATTTCTTACTGTCCTATGTCAAAAATAACTGGAACCGTTCTTTACAGAATTGATTTAATTATTACCATTCCTCAGTGCTCGATGTTGTACAGATCATTTTGTTTTTGAGGGAAGGTGCTATATAATATCAGTGTTTTTGTGTGTGTGTCTGCGTTTGTGTGAAGTGGTAGGCATCTCTGGCATGACAGGTGTGATGCCTCATTAAGTCTCACAGGAAATACCACTGAGTACACAGTAAAGCCCTTAGTCTTCATTTATCCATCTGTAACTCAGAGAGTTTACAAATGGAACCAAATGTCCAAATGAGTTAAATTAACACTCAATAGTTTTTACAGTGTATTAGTCAGGGGGGGGAACACATGACTAAGTGTCCTAAAAGTCAACCAGAGTTGAAGTTTGGACCTCGAAGTCAGTTACAGTATCAGAAGTGAGCATAGAGGTTACAATTCAAGGGAAACCACAAATTCCGAACCACTGAACGAGGTGCACAAACGCTATTAAACAGATATTGTGTTGTTGCCCCCCCCAAGGATTACTGGAAGGAGTTTCTGTCACATGTGGAATGACAGACAGAAAACACAGCCTCCTAGCGTGATTTAAGGTTTTTCACAACCCTTAGCTTTTCACCTCATTCTGCGAAGTGCATTCCGCGCCGTTAGCTATTTGTCTACATTTTTGCACAACTTGCACAACGCTAACAATGGCGCGCCAATTTCCCACTAACGAATCGGAATTCTTGATTGAGAAGCTGTATTCTCATGCAGTTTTAGCGGCGCCAAAGTGGACAGAGCCCTGAGCTCTGTGAGGCTTTTCACCGTATTTACTTAATGGTCCCTTGGTCTTTGCTCTTCTTTTTTTAAATCACTTATCATGACCACATAATTCCTCTGAGGTCAAAGAAAACCACACTGGTGATCGGCCAAACACTAGGGGGAGAGAATTCCGCCTGGACTCACACGCCTCCGCATGTAGGTTCTCTGGTGCTGCACTGGCTTGAAATTCCAGCGAAGGTACATGTCGAGAGTGAGTCAGTCATTAAGATCCCCTTTTTAGGTGCCGCTGACAGTGTGCTCTGCTTTGGATTTATGGCTATTTAGTGTTGCAATCCCCTGAAGTGCATTTTATTACCGTAATCAAAAGCACATCGCAGGGTAAGGAGGGGGGGTGGGGGGTGGGGGGGGGGGGGTTGAAAAGGACAACTGATTTATCATTTCACGTCATGTGCCCCCCCGCCAGTGGCAGTGCCAGTGCCAAAGAGCGGGGTCAGTTTACACAGCAAAGCCTTACTTGCCTGGTGAGTGGGTGTCTTCTGCAGACCCGCTGCTAACAGTATACTGTACTGTGTCCAGGGTTGCCAGATCTGCTTATTATAATTTCCCCGCAAGATTTTATTTGAAAATAGCCGATCTACAAGCTCACAACGCGTCGCATCGCGACGCGTTGGCTTCTTTTGGGCTGGTTTTTCCTAGACCTGGTTGCTTGTTTCTCTCACAGAATCTGGCAACACTGGTCACTGGGTGGGGAGCCTCTGAGGACACTCTCCATCATACAGTATTGTGTCATATAGGTGGGACAGGGTTATATCACCTTTTATTCATCTTCCTCCTTCTCGCTGTGTGTAATTTGGGGGGTTCCCCCGGGGGCAGGACGATGCATGGTGGATGTTTTTCGGGGCCCTGGAAAAGTGGCAGTGACAGACAAAACAGGACCTAATAAGCCCTGGAGAGCCCATCCTTCTGGGCCAATCTCCATGTGTTGAAAGCTTTCTTGGCAAACGGTGCCGAGCATATGAAGGTGCTTAGTAGAAAAACCCTCTCCCTCACCATGGCAGGACAAAGAGTGGAGGAGGGTGGGTTTAGCTAGCATGTTAAGAACAGCAGGGGTTGGACGCGGTGTTGAAAGGCTGGCCACGTTCCAGGCGGAGTATGAAATGTCCGTTGCGGTGTGATGTGATAGACAAGCTATGGTTGATATACAAGTTTCCTCTGCGCACATCCGCTCTTCATTATCAGCTCGGAGGGTCTGGGGGTGGATGCATACATTTTATATGCACTCCGACAGACCACAGCAGTTGTGGATCCTGGAAATTGATTGCATCATTAAAAAGATTTGTGACAAGTGTTTTATGGCTTAAACGAAGACGGTGTTTCCACGTCCGTCTGAATCCCGAACGGTATCAGCAGCATTGCATCATTAGTAAATGACTGCAATGTTTGGCGGATTTTTGCCAACACAAAAATAATGTACATTTTATTTGATTGTAAAGGACAGACAATTACTGAAGTCAATGTTCGGCCTCGTTCAGACTCGCTTTTTCCTCATTGAGTCATGGACCCTGGCAGATGCACTTCAGACTTTTTGTAGGTATTGAAGTGTTGTCTTGGCAACAAAATAAACTTTGTTTTTTGAATGCAGGTGACGTGATTGACAAACTGTCTGGAGAGCACCTTCTGACCTATAGATCTCATTACTGTTACTATTATTTTTATTTTGTTTGCTGCAACCAAGCAGCTACTATACGGTCAGTCTGTCAGTCTGCTTGTCGATACAACATTTAGTGCCGTCAAATACAAAACCATTCATGGTTATTGTTCCTGATAGCCCTGCATCCTGATTGGCTGAGAGGGCACATAACGTTTTGTCTAAAATAAAACGTATAAAGAGTCATGGTGGTCTTTGTAGCAGTTACTGATACATTGTGTTTAACATGAACTGTTTTGTTTTTTAATGTAATGTTGTAACTAAACTCACACATGCAACCTCTGGCATGAGAGCTGGGCGCAGCTTATCACAAATGCTTGTTTTGTAATGCTTGTTTTAAATTAAGACCTCACCTGGGACCCCCGGGGCCCGGGACAGCAAACTTCCTTTGGCAGACGCAAAGAAAACAAGTGTTGAGAGTTAATTGCATTGTCCGTGTTTTTATTTGGATCATACGACTGGAACGAGCTCCAAGGTAAACCTCCCGCAAAAACATTATTGCATTTGGTCAAAAAATGTATCGCCTTAGATCTTTGGATTTTGCTTCTAACTTCAGCACACAAATGATATAATAATAGCTGACAGTGCTTACTCTTCCTCCCAAAGCATGGCTCCAGTTTGTCAGTTTGGTTAACCCCAAAACAAAATGTCTGCCATGGCACATTAGCGCTCCCGGGTCGTATAACATGTCAACAGGAAGTTCAGATACTGCTACAGTGTATTGCTAGAACATAATTATACTTATGTATACGGGACACATTAATGAAGCTTTCGTTTTCTCACAAATGTGGTAAATGTTACATACGTATTCTTATACTGTTAAATAATTACAATCACGTTCTGTTATATCGTAATATGCTAATGCTTGTCTGTTTTTGTTCACCCACAAACTTGGGGTTTTCCGTGCCAAAGTTGTCAGACAAAACATCTCCTTCAAAAAAACACATTTTCACTCTGGCTGCATTTCTAATATTTTCCACTCAATCGTCTTTTTCTTTGGGAAAATGACTGACATGTTTTACATCAGACTGTTGACTTCTAAGACCTGATTTATACTTATACTTTTCGGTGTAATATACAATGTGCAACCAAGTATAACTTTTAATCGTTGTCCAGTGTCTGACAGAATGTAGAATACAGTAGTGTGGCTCAAAGTCATCAAGAAACCTAAAATAAGATCTGCTTAAAATGATTAACTATTACTGTAGATGGTGTCGATCACTGATTCAGCAATTAATGCAGCTACCATTTCATATATTTCAATTAATAAAGTACCTTTTTATTTGATAATATGTAACCACTTTAACCCTGGCATCCCTATTTTGGGCAGGTCATTGTAAGTCCTGGCATTCCTATTTGGGCACGTCGTAAGTGAAAATCCTCAAACATTACTTTTTTTTTTTGAAAATTGCTGATTTTCAAGCTGACTTGGTTTCTGCAAGCTGAGCTTGTAGATTGACGTATAAAATAGAGCTTAAGTGGTTAAAATGATAATAGTTGCATTTAAAGGAGCATGAATAACTAAGGTAACAGATTTATAGCTGCTGAATCCAAACTTTAGAAGAACAACAAAGCAAGTAGAACATTATTAGCTTTGGAAGCCGTGGAGCCTTTGGCACCAATCCGCTATTTTCATAAGTCCACACGTCCAGGCCCTCACTCAGTACCGCGCATGGGGGCGGGCTGTCACTGCGACATGGTCGGGGCTAGCAGGGAATGTGCCTGAGCCGTGCCCAGCTAGCTGTCTTGCCCATCTGTAAAAACGGGGAAGCTCGCTGCAACAACCAGGCCCCCTTCGTTCTGTAAACTGTTAGAACGCTAGGAACAACAAACAGAACCCGGGGGCGATATCGGCAAGTTGGTCAAGCCCACACAGGTCACAGAGGTCACGCACCATGTGCTGGTTGCTTTCGCTCCCCCTTCGGCAAATTAGCGTCCATTTATTTTTACACGCTAATAGTGAGTGCGGTGCGTGACAAGTACATAGACACACACTTAAAATAAATGCCAAAGGCCCTCGCTGGCGTGCACCAGGGGTCGAGTGGAGAGGGCCCTTCATTGATTGTGTTTAGCGTCGGCCTCCTGACCCATACAACAAAGTGACATGATGTAAACCATTGGTGCACCTCTGACTTTATTCGATGTGACAAGCCCTGGAGTAAACATATACACAGTGTGGCCAAACTTTCACTGCTCCACCGTACAGCTAATTTACCGACATGAAATTGATTAGGTCAAATTAGTGGCTGTGTAAGCCCAAATTGTGTCGATTTAACAGGATCAATTTATCAGTCGTGACAGTTTAATGAGACATTTGTTTCTGATCAGCGACTGTGGTGTTTAAGTCTGAGCAGCATTCCCGCGGCGTTCGAGTGCTTCACCTCACATGAAGTGTGGAGGAGGATGGAAAAGGTCTGGTTTGTTGCACGCTCAGCGTGCCCTGACAGGTGAGTGCTGTTATACGTATCCCCTCCAATCGCAGGGCGAATGACCGCCAGTTAGCTCTGAAGCGTGTTAGACAGATTCTGTTATTACTGTAGTTTTAATAGGCGGTTAATAGGCCCCGCAGCCCACGAGGTGTTTAAGGTCGACGCTAAACTCTGTCACTCACTCCCCGTGTGACCTCATTGTGTTTCTGATTGCTGAGACAAGCGCCGCCAGATACTGATGCAATGATGCTTCGCAGGCCGCTTTCATATTCAGAGAAATAGTGGAAAAGCTTCCCCCCCCCCCATGTGAAAAAAAACTCATGGCACACTTGGGCTCAATGTTTCTCCCTCTCTCTCCCCTTTTCTCTCTCTCTCTCTCTCTCTCTCTCTCTCTCTCTCTCTCTCTCTCTTTTCCCTGCCTCACGCTTTCGTCATCGTTTGAGTCCATAAATGCCATTAGTAATCAAGCCTCGTCAGGGAAAAGTGAGCCGTGCTGTCAACAACGTTGGTGTGTTATTTATTTATTTTATTCGTATCGCTTTGACGGCGACATTGCGCGCTATCTCATCGCTGTGACCGTGATTCGTAAAGAGAGCATGAGATTAATCTTGCGGGAGGCCAGAGACGAAAAAAGAACGACTTTGCCGGTTTGGCAGGCGTTTTTTTTTACGAGTGCATGCACGGATGTGGTCATGTCTGTTGGATGCTTTTATCCACAGAGGTCGTATCGTAAAAAAAAGCAAGCTCACATAAGCTCACGCTGTAGCCCCCTCAATGCGTTAGAAAACATTTGAATTTGGCACAGCCGCGGCATTATCACAGCTCTAATGGGTGGTCAGAATTTGATATGCGTGCACGAGAGAAGATAAGAGCCCGAAGGAACATAAAACTTGATTTCCAAGCGTAATGTATCTATAATTTAATGTTCCTACTAATCAGCCGGTCTTAAATAGAAGATCGGCATTGAATAAGTTGATGGCCTAAACGTCTCACGGTATACTTTAGGATTAAGTTGACATTTTAAATCCAATTTTGAGCCTGACCTTATCTGAAGTTTGACACACAATAGCACAAGAACAACATAGGCCTATAGTGCTAGTACTTACTTACTCACATCGTCCTTAATGCATGTCGTACTACCTGAGTCGAAAAGGTCTCCTGCCAGAAGAGAATGATGAAATCCCACGTTTTATTATTATTATAATTATTATTATATAACTATTGTTTTATCCTCTACATTTTCAATGAATATGTAATTGTCACAGCTGTTATGTAAACATTTTGGTTACGTCAAATTAATCAAAATGTTGTAGACATTTTAATTTGAAACGAACAACACTGTCACAATCAGATTGTTGAATGTGAAAGGGTAGCAACGATGAAGAAACTTCCCAAATATTGTTAACAAACTATTAAACTAGCTGTTATAGATGTGAAATTAACTCTTTAAGACCGGGAGAAGCATCGGTGTGATTTTTTTAATTTGAGCTAAAAAGCATTATTTTACACTTTGGGCTATTCAAAAATAGCAGATATACAAGCTCATGCCGCGCTACGAGCTTGTAGATCTGCTATATTTGAAAAATCAAGAAAATGGGTGCAAATCTTTGAATATATATTGTTTAAAGCGAACATTTTTAACTTGCTCAACTTGCTTCTGGGGGTCTCTGGAACAAATTATTTTGAGATGGGGGTCGGCGGCCAAATACATATAATTTTGGGGGTCCTTGACATGAAAAAGTTTGAGCACCACTGATATATAAACATACGTTTTTTTCAGAATACTGTTGGGATTTACAAAACATTTGTAGAATCGGCTTCAAGTCTTAATGGGTTAATTAAGTCAGTCAGTCAGTCAGTCAGTCAGTCAGTCAGTCAGTGAGTCAGTCAGTCGCGTGTATAGGGCTGGCGCGTGTGTCCAGCCAAAAGCTGTTATTGGCAGATACACCATGTAGCAAAGACAGTTTTGTTTGTAGAAACCTCTGCTGGGCTGTTACGTGAAGGGCTCATCAATCTGTTGAGAAGGGAGTAAAAAAAAAGAGAAGAAGAAGAAGCAAAACAATCAAATCACTCTGCATTACTGCAAGAATGCACAATTGGATGTGGAAATGGGGAGGAGGATGTCAAAACACAGTTTTAGGAGTGCCAGTAGTCTGCCCAAAGCACTTAGCCTGCGATGACCTGGGTTCTGTTTTGCGGGGGGATTACCTTAGAGATTATGTCAGATGCACAGTATGATCCAAATAGAAATGCCGAAAATGCAATTAACTCACAATGAAAACCTGTTTTGTAAACCAATAAATGAAAATATGGTCCTACAATATAACCTTACTTTAGGCCAACGAAAGCCGCTGTTATATATTATATTGTGTGTGTATATATATATATATATATATATATATATAGTGATAGAAGCAATGGTCTCATGCCATTCGATCACATGCCAGTCTTTTACTGCATAACCTGTCCTGTCCATACTTAGCAGTCAATACATTTGTGCATACTTGTGTGCGTGCGTGCGTGCGTGCGTGCGTGCGTGTGCGTTTGTGTGTATGTGTCCGTGCCACTAAGGAGACAAGAAAAAGTTCAGGAAAAAAGTTTAATCAGAAGTCATGATCTGTGGATGAAACGCAACAAGAATGGGTCTTTGTCTAAATGACTGTAGTAACAAATTAAATATGTGCCTGGTGGCTCAGCCAGTTATTACACAGACCATATGCTCCTAGAGAGTGCGAGGAGGACCCAGGGTTGAATTCAACCAGGTGTCTGAGACAATGCATAGAAAATGGCAAAGAAGATTCATTAAAAACCTGTATGTGAGCCTTCATGTACAGTGCCAGACTCATTTCAAGCTTGTTGATCCCTGTGCCAGGAGTTTGCTAGCCTGGGATCCAGCCTGCTTCCCTACGTTCGGCGGACTTTTTTTTCTCTCTTCGCTTCTCAGTCTGGAAAGCCTCCCAGTGGGAGGTTTTGCAGAACTACACTAGAACTACATATGTTACGTAGTCAACGTCGTTGCTGATTGGATGTCGTTCCAACGAATGAGAGTAGCGTTAGGCAACCTATGTCATCAGCCAGCGCCACCCTCCATGCTTTTCACACTATTGTTTTTCTGCGCATTGGAATGACGTCTCACTGGTGCTTTGTCCCGCCCCGCACCACAGACCAATCAGAAGCCACGGCAGGACTCACGACGTTTGGCATGTCCCGCCTCCCTTGGAGATAGGAGGCTTTCCAGGCTGAGAAGCGAAGAGAGAAAAAAAAGTCCGCCGAACGTAGCGAAGCAGGCTGGATACCAGGCTAGGAGTTTGCTATTATCTTACCCTTTCAAGTAGTCACAGAATATTTATCTTCAGTATGATTGATCCCCTGATGGTTGCTAATCACTGAGGTGATTCAGGTGTGGTTTCACAAATGTCAACGAGGTCATTGTGACCTCGTTGACATGTGTTGTTTGATGTTTGAAAATGGCACGTCTCACTCAAAAATACAGTGTTTTTCACAGGAAAAGTGTGATTTTTTTTTCTCTGTTTATTTTTAAAAGTGAATGGAGCAGCAACTTTTTGAATAGCGTTATCTCCTAGTTCCTTTGAGAAAAAAAACCCCACGTTTTTTAGGAGACGTCAAAAGACGTCATTGGTATTCAGGGCACACTGAAAACAGCCGTCAAAAGACGTCATTGGCACTCAGGGCACACTGAAAACAGCCGTCAAAAGACGTCATTGGCACTCAATGAGTATGTGGTGTGTTTGTTTCTGCACATTTTGTGTGCGTGTCCAGTTCCTGAGCATGTGATGGAGACGGAGAGGGAGAGTAAGAAAGGAGAAACTGTTTTTAAACTGTAACTAACCCAGTAAAGTTTTCCAAAAGGCATCCATCTCATCACAACCCACGTCCCATGCTAAACCTCACAAAGACCATTAGCATTATTCTCAAGCGCATATTTCCTATTGCTTCACTATTGTGCCTGTGTCCACCAGCACCAGATATTCAAAAAGCAGGTGAGGGGTGACTCAGGACTATTATAGAGCCACACTGTAAGCCACATGTAAATGGAGACAGGATTCACAAAGGTTTCATCATAATTAAGTCTGTTTGTGTCTGAGAGCACACAAGACTGAATGACTTTAATGTGATAGGTCACATGGGACCCGGTTGCCATGTGTGTCTGGCTGTCTGCCCTCTTTTTTTTCTTCTTTTTTTTTAAGCAAATATTTACATTTTCACTGCATAAATGGTGACATATGCCAGGAGCGCTTGTCAAGCATTTATCTGGCTCTTCAAGTCTACTCACTCACTGTCTCTTTGTAGGTGTGAGTGCTTGCATTAATTCTGTATGATTAGACATGTAACGATTTGTCGTACTGTAAATCGATTAAAATCGATTCAAACTGGTGACAATTTAAATCGATTTAATAAAGAATGTATCCAAACAGCAGGAAAAAAAAGAAACCAAAAGAACCAAAGAAAGTACAGGATCTTTGTAAGAGAATTGATTTTTTTTTTTAAATCAGTCATTTGCTACTGTATTGAAAAGAGGATAAGAGAAAACACAGTATTGTAAAAAAAAAAAGGGGAAAAAAGAGAGAAATATTAATAAAAAAAGATTTGTCTGGAAACTAATTTTGTGTTTAAAATCGTGAAAAATCATATCGAGAACCTAGTACCGTGATTCGAATCGTATCGTGAGTTGAGTGGGTCCTTCATCTTTATTCAAGCAGTGTTGCTTAATATGTATGCATGTGTTTATTTGGCTAGAGAAGAGTTAATATGAAAGTGTGTCATTCTGCTTGCAATTACAATCACCATACATGAGGCACATATTAGCAATGTGAACTCCTAGGCTAGTATACTGTAACATTGTTTTCAGAAATGCCCCAGGTAGGCTTAGAGCAAAGTTTGGTTTTAAATGTTTTAAATGCTTCATTATGTACAACATCAGAACCATCATTATATAAGCCTCATAGCTGTTTTAAATAGAAATATTGTATTTAAAGTGACGTGTTATTGTTATACACTGATAGATTTCCCAGGCTTCAGAAGCATTGAATCACCACCTAGAAGAACAGCTTTCAGCGCACCTCAGAGCCATTTGGCTACAATCCAAAAGCATGAAACAAAATAATAGATACATATTTTTTGGGTCTTTGCTGAATGTAAGCAGTGTAAGTTTTTCCTCACTTTCTCAGAGATAGCAGCACGTTCTTGAATCCGCGCTAAGATGGATGTTACATCAAGTGCACTATCGTTGAGATTCATCTTCTATACCGTGGTCTTTCTCCAACCACCCACACCACCTCCTGACACGGCAAAAACATAGTGAGCATTCTTGTAGCTCTCAGGAAACTAAACCCCACGTCCATTATAGGATTACCATGGTGACAGAATCGACAAAACCCTGGCTCTTGTCTGGTGTCGGCCGCATCATACTTCATGATATTGCAAACACCCCCCCCCCCCGATCGTAGGTGTTAGGTGGGGCTGGACAGGAGAAGCCAGACAGACAAGGCCTTGTTCACCGTGGGGCCTCTTTTTTTTATTATCAGATCCACAGTTCCTCCACCCCTCATTTGTTAGGAGAGCCGCCGGAGGAGGGGAGTGGGCCGTGCAGATACTGTTAAAGCTGGAGTTTTTTTTACCAGGGCCCTTCTTCTTCATCTGTATTTCTGGACCACCACCATGCATCATCCCTTAAAAAAAGAACACAACGACCTACACACAGTGCCAAGATGCAGAGAAACACAAAGACGGAAAAAAAACAGTTTAAAACACACACGAGCGCTCTTTGGAGGAAATTGCGTGTGACATCCGTTGTCAGCACTGTCTCGCCACCTTTTTGTTGCGCGTCTCATTGAGCACGAGAGGAGAGGGGTTGAACTGTGGCGACACGCCTGCAGGGACTCACTGATTGGCCGGACAAAAGACAAGAGAGAGTCATAGGTGGATGTAGTTATTGCCTCTCACAAGTGTGATCTCATCCAAAGGCACACACGGTCACACAGTCTCACACACACACACACACACACACACACACACAGTCTCACACACACACACACACACACACACACACACACACACACACACACACACACACACACACACACACACACACACACACACACACACACACTCTGACTTGATATGTGCTGTGGTTTCAGAGAAGGAGAAAAAAAGAGAACCCGCAGCGCTGATGTCATGCTCGTTTCCCATGTTGGGGCCGAGTGGCCCCATTACCACAAGAAGAAAACACAACATGACAAATGGCAGCGCATTAAGATGGAAGAGCGCAAGCATTGCCTGCCAGTGATGAAATTAGCGGGACAAGTAAGAAGATCTAGCTTTCGACTATAACGCCGTCCCCCCGTCTTGATGCACAATGTTGGCCCGCGCATCTGAGGCTGACGATGACAAAACGGTCTCCGTCAGTGACTTCGGGCCACATGCGCCATGACTGATGTCAAACGGTGGTCCAAGTAGCCCCGGCTAAACGAGTTAGAGCTAATTAAAACCACATTGCTATCTAGCTCCCCGCGGTGGATAGGGTTGCGGCGCTCAATAACGTTATGGAGAATATCGACATGCACGGACGCAATCGCGGCAATCAATCTCTGTGAATCGATGAGAGGGGTGATGAGGTAGTATATGAAGCGGGAGAAGAATTATGATGCTGTAAGAAAAGCCCGTTTTCTGTGCAAGAACAAGCTTTAATCCAAATGGAGTAATCCGAGGACAACTCTGCCACAAACTGGCATGCCGTAGTGAACGGTATGGTGACAGAAGCAGTCGTTAGCTCCTACCAGGTGGCAGCTATAGCTCTTGTCTTTAAAGTAGTAAAACGTCACACTCTCTTATAGATGACAGCGGAAGGCCAGTGATTCTATAGAGAGGACATTATCTCAGGGCTCAGGAATGCCATGGGCAGTGCAGGGTCCTCTCCTCACTGAACCAAGCAAGTCGGTATGTACCTCCAGACCAGGCCTAATCCCTCTGCTTTATGGTGTGTGTGTGTGTGTGTGTGTGTGTGTGTGTGTGTGTGTGTGTGTGTGTGTGTGTGTGTGTGTGTGTGTGTGTGTGTGTGTGTGTGTGTGTGTGTGTGTGTGTGTGTGTGTGTGTGTGTGTGTGTGTGTGTGTGTGTGTGTGTGTGGGGGATAATTTCCCTGGTCTTCCTAACCAAAATCGTCACCTTCTTAAAATAATGGCCTACGTCATTTGTTTGAGGAAAATTATATTTTTTGCCTAAATCAGCTCTTCATGACACTTGCCGCCTCTGGTAAAATCGCCTATAAGTCCCTATTGAAAAGATCATGCTGTTCCCACCCCAGTAGAATAATCAAGGCCTATCTCAAGGCATGTGACTTAGGACATGTTATGTTGCCTATAATAAGTCAAAGACAATGTGACTTGGGCCAACGTTTTGGCCTAAGTCTGGAGTAAGTCAGTTACTCCACAAATAATTTGGCCTAAGTCAGGTTTACAATTGCCTAAAGTCAAAACACAAAATTAAAAGTAATTGAATCCTCTTATGTTACATAACTGACAGACATTGTTATTTGTATGTCAATAGTAAAATATTGTTATAATTTTTGGGGGTGAAATTAACTGTGTGTGTGCGTGTGTGCGTGTGCGTGTACGTGCGTGCGTGTGCGTGTGCGTGTGTGTGGGACCCTTGGTGCAGTACGTGTGTTCGGTCTATACTTGTGTGTACATTGTTTAGTGTTTTCTATATCAGAAACCAAAGACACAGTATCATATCCAGGCAGACAGCAGATACGTCTGTGCCCAGCCAACCTTCTCCTCTGAGCCCTGCAGCAAAGCAACGAAGCAGCACGGCTCATGTTCTTTGTTTACACGTTTGTTTGCACAACGGGGTCAGTCAACCTGTTGATTGCAAATTAAAATAAGGGCTCATGTTGCGTCAAATAAACTGCACCGTGACAGATTTGATCAGAATGATTTTTGGTAACGTTGAGTCCATGGTATGATTTGTGGAAAAGTTCGTGAAGAGATGTGATTTGAATAGATTGACGAATGAGCTCGATGATGCTGTGTGTGTGGAAGAGTATATAGGCTCAAAATATGGCAGCACTACAATATAATGCAGTACAGAGCAACCCGGGGCACAAAGAATTAATAAAACATCTTAAAGCTTTCAGCATTGCTTTTCTATGATGCCTGTACAGAGGCAAGATAAACATAGCATATAAACCGCCAAAGCTTTAAGAGCTCTGGCAGTTCAAATGCATCCAAGGTACTCACTCTTCCATTAAACATTCTTCAGCTATCTTTCAGACCGCTGTCTTTTTTCCATTTATTTTCAGATTCTTAGCACTATACATATACCATAGCACTATAGCAGTGGTTCTCAAACTTTTTCATGTCAAGGACCCCCAAATTGACGCTTATTAGCCCGCGGACCCCCATTTGAAAAGATATGCCTCAGGGACCCCCATAAGAGAAGATTTTTACGTCTCTAGCCGTGATTCTCAACCATTATACTTTCAAGGACCCCCATTTTGACATGCATTAGGCTACGGACCCCCATTTAATGACATTTCTATCTCTGGGACCCCAATTTATATCCTAAAATCAGTGATAATTTAACTCTGAGAGTGTACAAATGGAACCAAATGGACCCTAACGGGTCCATTTGGTTCCATTTGTACACTCTCAGAATTACAGACCCATAAGGTTCCATTTGGTTCCTTACTAACCATCATTTAGCTGGGGACCCCCTGGAACTCCCTCAAGGACCCCTGGGAGTCCCCGGACCCCACTTTGAGAACCAAGGCTATACAGTACCAATTGAATATACTAAGGGTAGCCTTAGCTGAGTGGGTAGAGGGGCTGTCTGGGAATGGAAGACCACCAGTTTGAGCCACGGCTCAACTAGTCTACATGTTGTAGTGTCCCTGAGTAAAAGACACTTAACCCAGCTTAACAGCTCCCTAACAGCCATCTGAGCAGCCATCTGGTGGGTGAAGTCGTGAAAGATAATTTCCCCTCCCCTGGGGGACCAGAAAATCCTCCCTCCGTTTCCATACGCTGATGACTAACGTGCCTTCCCTGCGAACGGACAACACAGTCTCACTCCCAAGAAGGCACATATTGCCTTTTGGTCAGAACCCCAGGAAGGCACTATGTGTCGTCCAGGGCCGCCCCCCGACGGCATTAAGCGCCTTCCAGGGTCACTCATAGACATATTCTCTTATTCCGGAACTTTCCTTTCACTCTGTTGGTGAACCATTTTAGCAGCTCTCAAAGTATCGGAAGAGGAAATGGCCCTTCAGTCAGCAGCTGAAATAGAGTTATACATTACAGTTTACATTATACCTGACCTGAAGTTTGTCTCGTATATGAGAACGATGGGGGGAACGACTGAGAGGGTTTGGGGATGACTGCTTTGACAGGCGACAGAGCCCAGTGCCTGTTGGTGGAGAGCTGGGCCCCCAGAAGCCCCAGGGATGGGGGACGGGGGGTGTAATGAGGAATGGCAGCCGCCTTGCGCTAATGGCTCCGGGGGTGTCACTCCACCACCCGTCTCTTCCCCCTGATGACATCATCGTCCCCGGGCCCAGCCATGTGCCACGCTGCAGCGCTCTGAGCATCCATCAAGTCATCTGCACGCAGCGGTGCAGAAATTAGACCAAGGTGTGTTGGGTTGCAAGATGAAGCACATTGTGTGTGTGTGTGTGTGTGTGTGTGTGTGTGTGTGTGTGTGTGTGTGTGTGTGTGTGTGTGTGTGTGTGTGTGTGTGTGTGTGTGTGTGTGTGTGTGTGTGTGTGTGTGTGTGTGTGTGTGTGTGTGCGTGCGGTCATGGTAACCAGTAAACCACTTAATCCTGATTTAACCCATTAAGACCTGAGGCTGATTCTAAAAATGTTTTCTAAATCCTAACAGTTTTTTGAAAATAATATTTTTTTTTTAAATCACGATTTTTCAAAAATAGCAGATCTACAAGCTCATAGTGTGGCACTCGGTACCGCGCTATGAGCTTGTATATCTGCTATTTTTGAATAGCCAAAGAAATTTAAAGTGACACAGATGCGTTCCAGGTCTTAATGGGTTTAACTCTTGTAGCTGTTTTCGTGTAAATCGAGCATAATATGCCTAATAGCCTATAAAATGTTTGCGTGTAATGACGTGGCCAAATATAGGGACACCACGGTCAATGTGGTCAAAGTATATACGGTGACGCTGGCACCAGACGAAAGTATAGTGTTTGATGTAAACTTTCCTATCGGGACCAGGCCTATAATGAGATCAGAATTTAATATCTTCCTCCAATTCTCCAGAAAGCCTTAACATAACAAAGACTGAGGCTCTACCAGCGCCTTTGTTGATTTTACTCTGCACTCACTACTTGAGTCTGTGCGTCTATCCTAAAATCCTTTTTATGTTTCTCCCGGCAAGGAAATCCGTTGGAGTTGGGAGCCGGGGTATTTGTTGCCTCAAGGACCTCTGTACATGGGCTTTACAACGTGAGCTTATTACTCTATAGGCTTTTTGCACTCATTGGTTGAGCCACCTCGAAGGCTTATAGGCTGTTGGTTTTTACCGCGTAACTCCGTAAGCCCCGATTTGTGGCGTCGTATTTGCCCACCGAAAACAGGTGATCTGCAAGCTCACGACGTGTCACGCTGCAACGAGTCGTGAGCGTGTAGATCTGCTATTTCCGGTGTTTGTGCGACAGTGGCGAACGCCAGAGTTTAATTTAAGCATTACACACATGCACTTCAGCAACGTCCATTTCTGTCTCACACACATGCACTACAGCAACGTCCAGTCTGTCCGAGGTCCTTAAGAAAGTGAAAACCCCTTCCAAACCAACACGCTCACATGCACGCACAGTCGCGCACACACACACACACACACACACACACACACACACACACACACACACACACACACACACACACACACACACACAAAAGAGTAACTCCTTAACTCTCACCTCTGCACCGTCAAGCGTGAAAAGTGAAGTCATCACTCAGAGACATGCTAACAAGACTATTGTGTGTGTGTGTGTGTGTGATTAAAGATCCCTCGGGAGGCCTCGTACAGAATGGACCATGGCACGGCTCTTTCAGAAGGAGCTCAGAATATGACGGGTCCGCCCCGGACTCAAAATGGGACAACAATAGCCTGGAGTGACCCGTATTAGCACTTGCAAATTGGTCTCTCTGTTGATGACTCAATGGCATGAGATGTTGGCACTGAATCAACATCATCACCGACTGTGTGTGTGTGTGTGTGTGTGTGTGTGTGTGTGTGTGTGTGTGTGTGTGTGTGTGTGTGTGTGTGTGTGTGTGTGTGTGTGTGTGTGTGTGTGTGTGTGTGTGTGTGTTGCCTGTATTACTATACTTGTTAGGATTGTATGTCCCCACAAGTACAGTAAAATTGGAGAAATTGACATTTTAGAGAAAAGATTTGGGGTGTTATCAGGTTGAGGTTAGGGTTATGATTCGAAATTTAGAGGTTCAGGAGTTGGGGTTAGAGTTTCCCCTATTTTACAGACAATTGGACTCGAGTCATAGTGACTCGACTCGAGTCTGACTCGAGTCGCATATTTGACGACTTGCGACTCGACTCGGACTTTGAAGGTAAAGACTTGCGACTCGACTCGGACTTGGAAGGTAAAAGACCAACGAGACTTGAGACTCGACTCGGACTTGCTAGCCAATGACTCCCGACTCGACTCGACTTGAGACAAGATGACTCTAATGACTCGTTTAGTTTTTTCCCCTATGAATGATCTGTGTGTGAAATGCGCTCTTTCTTTATACAAACCCATGCTCACTCTACCGCAAATGCCTCTCTCTCTTTATACAACCCCATGCTCACTCTACCGCAAATGTGCTCTCTCTCTTTATATAAACCCATGCTCACTCTACCGCAAATGCGCTATCTCTCTTTATACAACCCCATGCTCACTCTACCGCAAATGTGCTCTCTCTCTTTATATAAACCCATGCTCACTCTACCGCAAATGCACTATCTCTCTTTATACAAACCCATGCTCACTCTACCACAAACGCCACCACCACTCCCAGCGGGGTCATTTTGATTCTATGACGGCTGCCGTCTAGTTATCATCAGTGCCAGTGTTGTGAGGAAAAACAAGCAACCAGGTCTAGGAAAACCAGCCCAAAAGAAGCGAGTCAAGCGACTATGGGCCACATGAGCACTCTAACATATACATCAGCTATTTGAAAATAGCAGATCTACAAGCTCACAACGCCTCCCGATGCAACTAGTCGTTCGTGTTTTGTTTATGACCCCAGCCACCCCAACAACAACAGTAGCACCAGCCAGCGAGATATACGTACTTGTAAACATGAAAGTCACTCACCACTGTCGAATTTACTTTATCCATGGTAACAGCAATAAAGTCTTAGTCCGTTTTTTGGTGCGCAACACAACCCTCGTTTAAGTGAATTGCTTTCACCTGCTGCTGCTGTGCAGAGTGTGCGCTACAGGGCATATCTCCGCCAAGCCAGGGTGACCTACCCAGGCTCATGAAATTCATATGCAGGCATAGTAGCCAATTAGAATGAAATCTGCGGATGGTTCCGGTGACGTCATGGCCAAGACAGACGCTTGAATCTCAAGCTCCGCCGAGCCCTTCTAAAATAGCCCTATAAAGTATGTAAAAACTAACAAATGATGAAGGAAACGTATTGACATGGTCACTAAAGAATGTTGGGAGATAAGAAATCGAAGAAGACGGATTCTAGCAGTGGAAACAAGGAAGAGACAGGACCGCGTCCAAACACAAGGCAGCTAAAGCTAACTCAGCTAAAGCTAACAGGACCAACGCAAGCCATGGCTGCCGGCGGTATCGGTGGGGAGTCTGAGATGCTAACGGAGATAAGAAAGCTCCGACAGGAGAATAACGACAATTATAAGGACACAAAAACCTCGCTGAACAGACTGGAGGCCTCCATGGCTGAAATAAAACAACGGATGGATAAGTTGGACGAGAGAGTCACCGTAGCAGAACAAAGAGTGAGCGATACAGAAGACAGAAGCATGCTACATGGCAGAGCCCTAGCCTACTTGCTGAAGAGAGAGGCTAGCCTGGCTTCTAAATGCGATTCTTTGGAGAATAATCTGCGACGTCACAATTTAAGACTGTACGGGGTAAAGGAGGGTGCAGAAAAGGATGATATGGCTGGCTTTATTAAGGATTTCCTGATTGCTAATTTGGATTTGGAAGAGGAGCTAGTCGTACGGGTGGTTAGGGCCCATCGCTCGGCCGGCCCCAAACCAAGAGATTCGTCTGCACCACCGAGGTCCATAATTGTGCGATTCCTAGACCAAGGCGTGAAACAAACAATCTTGCAACAAGCGTGGTCACAAGGGAACATCGAGTTTGAGGGGAAAAGAGTCTTTTTTGATAATGACTACTCACAAAACCTACAAAGAAAGAGGAAAAGTGTGTGGGAAGTGATTAAAAAACTGAAAGACAAGAACATTAAAGCCAAGACAATCTATCCGGCCCAAATAAAGATCTTTTTGGACACCGGAGAGAAGGTCTTCCCCTCTTTACTGGATGCGCAAGCCACGCTGGAGAAGATTGGAATTGACATCGATGTGGAGGAACGAGATCTACTCGACAGAGTGCTGCTGCCAAGGGACGGATGGAAGACGCAAAGAGAGAAAAAGAAAGGCAGCGCGCTGAATCTGGTGGATGTCGAATCCCTCATTCATGAAGACGCAGACGGACAATCAAAGTAATCGACAACATTGCATCTCATCTGTGGACATTAAAAAGGACCTTGAGTTAACTGGCGAGACTGAATCTCATCCGTGAACATCTAGGAGGACAGTAAGTTATCTGATCGGACACTGATAAAATTGGATCATTTGTTAGTAGTAGGAGGACTTAAGTGAAAAGTAACGTAAAGGGCACAGTTTAACATAGGACATGGGGGTGGGGGGAATACTCTGCTTTTTTTGGGGGGGGGGGGGGGGGGGGAGGGTTGGTAGGCTGGCAGATGAAAGTGCATTTATACTGAAGTTTGACTTTAAGGCTATTTCTTTTTCATTTCTTATTGTGTGCATATATGTATATAGGTAGGTGTATAAGTAGGTATATGCACTATTTTATTTTATTATTTTTTTAAATTTACAGCTGTACCTGCCGGGTGAAGGGGGGCCTAATATAAGTATGTCTAGTCTTAAGGTTTGTTTATATTTTGGTTGTGCCTTCCAGAGGGGGAGGGAGGGGGATAGGGGTGACAATAGAGAGCAAATGAAGAGCATACAAAAAGGTTAGCCTGTGTTTTAGGTCTCCTTCAGGGTGGGGTGGGGGGGGGGGGGCGGGTGGCAGAGGAAAGTGTGTTTATACTGAAACCTGACTTCGTGGTTATTTTATTTTTTATTTTTATTTGTTTATTCTTCATTCCTAAAATTTTTGCACATGCCAAGACAGAGGGGGGGGGGTGGGTAGGTAGGATCCTACACGTTTAAGTGTGATCGCTTGGACCCCGTTATGGGTTATTGGACTGAATTTTGTTGTGCTGTTGTGGTGGGGTTTATATACATAATGGTTTTGCCTCCCGGGGGAGGGGGGGAATGTGGAGCGGTGGGGGTTGGGAGAGGGACTTTTACATTTAGGTTTGATCATGTGGGCCCATATAGGTAATTGGGGCCCCCCTGGTATCAGGGACGGTGTCTTTATTTATTTTTTGCGTTGTTGTGTTGTTTGATATTGTAGTGGGGAGGCTGTGGCCGGGGTGGTTGGTCGGCATGTCCGTTGGGCTTGTCGATCTGCTATTTTCGGCCGGGGCTTTCCCCGCAGTGCTGACACGCAATCTTGATGGTTAAATTAGAGTTATTTTTATTAGGGTCTTGTCTCCCAGAGAGGGGGGGGGGAGCAGGTGAGGGGGTGAATATATTTCAGTTTGGCTTCGGGGCTATTTTATTTGCTTAATTTTTACATTTGACCACTTCTGTAGTCTGTACAGGTGGGGAAAGGGTTGGGGGGAGAGGGCCCATTCGGATCCCATGTGGGTTACTGGAGTCCCTTAGGGTCCAGTGCTAATATATTTTTCTGCTTTGTACTATGGGGTGGGGGGCTTTGGTGGGGGGGGGTTGATCGGTGGGCCCGTGGCGTGTCGTGGCCTGGTGCGTTGTGGGCCCGCCGGCCCGCCCTTCTCGGCCGGAGCCTTTTCATCCATGCTGATGTTGGGGTCTGATGGGTTATTTTTCACTTTCAACTTATAGTTTGTACATAAGGGGGACAGATGAGGGAGTGTATATATTGAAGCATGGCGTGGAAGCTAGTATATTATTTGTATTTCGACATCATATCATCTCTATACCTGCCGGACAAGGGGGTGGGGGGGGGCTATATATTTAAGTTGAATTTAGAGCCTACTAGGGTTGGCCCTTCAAGAGGGTGGGGGGGGGGCGAGAGGGAGTGGAGTGTTCCTCACTTCCCCTAATTTTCACTTGATTTGAAGGGGCTTTGGTGGGAGGGGAGGGTGGAAGCATGCTCTAGGAGTAATGCAAACTAAGCAACGCGACAAGGGGGACATGGGGTGGAGTTCCGTTGCATCTGCACTTTGTGCAACCTTTTCAGGGGGTGAAAGCCCTCTGCCCAGGATGCTCCATGGGTGGTTTTTGTTGTGTGTTTTTTGTTTTTGGAAGGAGCGTCCTATGGGTTTTTTCGAGGCCTTCTACTTTAAGAGGCCTCTTCTCTATGTTTTGTGTTTTCAATTTTGTTTTATGTTTTTCGGCAAGCTTTTGAGGACAGGACAGATACTTGGAACCGATCTTATTTTTTATGCATGGCAAAGCAAGATGGTCGGATATGAAGGGGATTGTGTAGAATATACCAGGGTGTTAATTAGGATAAATAAGACAAAATATGAGTAATTTGAATTTTATATACAATGTAAAAGGGATTAATAACCCCATAAAAAGAAAGAAAATTCTTAGTCAGCTGAAGAGACTAAATTGTTCAATAGCGTTGCTACAGGAGACACATTTAGACAACAAAGAACACCAGAAACTAAAAAGGGAATGGGTTGGTCAGGTTTTTAGTGCATCATATGATAAAGGGAAAAAAAGGGGAGTGGCAATATTGTGTCATAAAGCGGTGTGTTTTGTACCAGAAAAAATATATGATGATAAAAAAGGTCGGGTCATTTTGGTGGTTGGTACAATAGGGGATACATATCTGACTATTTTGAATTTATATGCTCCAAACGAAGAAGACCCCAGCTTCTTTAGGGATGTTGCGTCACTGCTGGCTGACAATGCGAAAGGAATGATTATTTCAGGAGGCGACTACAACGCAGTCGTGAATCAGCAGATTGATAAGAAGCCATCGGTGGTCAGCCCAAAATCACAAAAAACAGCAGCTCTGTGTGGCATGATGGAGGAATTGGGGCTAGTAGACATTTGGCGACTGAAACATCCAAGGGAGAGGGATTTTACTTTTTTTTCCAGGGTACATGGTAGTCACTCCCGTATAGACATGTTCTGTGTCTCTAAACAGGATGCACATAAAGTAATGAGCTGTCATATTGAACCCATAACTATCTCAGACCATAGCCCAGTGGTAATGTCCGTGAATGTGGACTCAGGTGCGCGCCCTAGATACTGGAGACTTAATGTTTCCTTATTGAACGATCCTGAGGTGGTTCAAAAAATTAAAGAGGAAATACAAAATTACTTGGAACTAAACGATAATGGAGAAGTCTCCCCGTCCATTTTGTGGGGGGCGGCAAAAGCGGTAATAAGAGGTAAGATAATTGCCATCTCCTCGGGCCTAAAAAAGGAAAGAGAGAAAAAACAAGTACAATTGGAAAATAGTATAAAAAAATTGGAAAGGGAACATAAAAATTCAGGCAGTAAGAAGGTTTTGGGAACGCTAGACCAACGCAGAAGGGAGCTTAATGATTTACTGACATATAAGGCAGAAGGTGCACTAAGATTCACAAGTCAAAAATATTATGAAGCCGGTAACAGGGCGAGTCGTTTATTAGCATTTCAATTGCGTAAGGCACAGGCAGGAAGGACAGTGTCAAAGGTGGTGGACCCGGGCTCCAACAATTTGGTCTCACATCCTAATGATATTGCAAAGGCTTTTTCTACATTTTACAAAAAATTATATGAAGCTCCAATGGTTGAAAACAGGGAAGATAAAATTAAAGCTCTTATGGAAAAAATCAATTTACCTAAATTAAGCGAAGAAGATTCACAATTTATGGTAGACCCAATTTCAATGGAGGAAATTGAAGAAGTAATAAAAACATTAAAAAATAATAAATCTCCTGGTGTAGACGGATACTCAGGGGAATTTTACAAATGTTTTGGGAAGGAGATCATCCCCCTTTTACAGAGGGTATTTAACTATGCTCTTGGAGAAAAGGACCCCCCTAAATGTTGGTCAGAGGCGATCATTACTGTGATCCATAAGGAAGGCAAGGACCCTACTTTCTGTGCCTCATATAGGCCTATAAGCCTATTATGCAATGATGTGAAGATATTGAGCTCTATCATGGCTAAGAGAATACAGAAGTGCATTACCAAGATAATAAATCCTGATCAGACAGGCTTCATGCCTGGACGACAGGGAATACATAATATTAGGAGAACTTTGAACATAATGTCTATAGCCCGTAGGAGTAAACAAACATCGATGTTGCTTAGTCTGGATGCGGAGAAAGCGTTTGATAGACTAGATTGGCTGTACTTGGAACATGCATTGGGAAAAATGGGATTTCATTCAATTTTTATTGATTGGATTAAGGTTTTGTATTCTGGTCCAGTATCCAAAGTTAGAGTTAACGGTTATACATCTGAACAATTTGGGCTGAGCAGAGGCGCAAGACAGGGTTGCCCACTGTCTCCGTTGCTGTTTGCAATAAATATAGAAGTATTAGCAGAATTAATAAGGGGAAATCCTAACATATCCGGGATATCAAACGGACCTAATCGACATGTCATATCGTTATATGCAGATGATGTCATTTTGTATATCAGTGACCCCTCAAAGTCCATCCCAATAGTCATGGACTGCTTGGATGAGTTTGGGATAGTGTCTGGTTACAAGGTCAATGAAACAAAATCGGAGGCTATGATGCTGGTTGGGGAGTTTCCATCTCATTTGGCGGGGAGGGTCTCATTTAATTGGTCGCCCCATGGTTTCAAGTATTTAGGGATTAAGATAACGTCAGACACCTCAAAATTATATAAAGCAAATTACGGTAAATTAATAGATCAATTAAAATTAGATTTGGCACGGTGGGAGATTCTCCCGCTTTCACTAATTGGTAGAATTGAGACAGTCAGGATGAATATTCTCCCTAGATTATTGTTTCTTTTCCAGGCTTTGCCTGTCCCGATCCCGGCCTCAGTGTTTAAGTCACTAGATAAGATGATGTCGGCTTTCATATGGCAAAAGAGGAAACCAAGGATTAAATGGAAAATGCTAGGCTACCCAAAAGATCAAGGGGGGCTTAATCTTCCAAATTTAAGACATTATTATTGGGCGGCTCAATTGAGTGGACTGGTGGAATGGATAAGACAAGATAAAGATACTAATTGGCTAGATTTGGAGAGAAATTCATGTCCACAGGTACCTCTTGAGTCATTGCCTTCTTTGGAGCTTAAAAAATGGAATAATCTCAAGTTAAATAATGAATGGATGAGTTGCACGTATAAAGTCTGGTCTTTGGTAAGAAAGAAATTGAAGCTGTCCCTATCAATATCGAGAGCCACTAGAATAGATAGGAATGAGGATTTTCTACCAAGCAAACTGGACTCGGGTTTCAGAGTATGGACGGAGAAAGGTCTTGTTACAATTCACCAGTTGCTTGAGGGGAATTCCATTAAATCGTTTAAACAGTTACAGGATAGATTTGGTTTGGATACAAAAGACTTTTACAAATACTTACAGGTGAGAAGCTATCTGCTGTCACATAAGGATTGGGAAATTTTGAGACAACCACCAACCCCTTTGGAGCTGTTTTTAATTAGGATAACGGAGGAAAAAAAAGGGAAAAAAATTATATCTCAAATATACAACTGTTTGCAGTCCATAGTATCAGGGCACACATTAGAGATTAAATCGAAATGGGAACTGGAAATGACAGTGATAATAGAAGATGAGGAGTGGGTAAGGGCTTGTGAAGGAGGTCACAGAATCACAAACAGCCCATTGTGGAAAGAATTCAATTGGAAAACAAAAATGAGATATTTCAGAACTCCCCTCATGGTTTCCAAATTTGATGTAAATACTACAGAATTATGTTGGAGGGACTGCAAGCAGATTGGGGACCATACCCATGTGTTTTGGGATTGCCCTAAATTGGAGAGTTACTGGAAGGGAATACGCACAGAAGTCCAAGCTATTCTTAACATAGACTTACCATTAGACCCAAAAATTTATATTATTGGAGTGGTTCCGGAGGGGCTGGTGGACATACAGAAGGTTTATATCCTACATATTCTTTTGTTGATTGCGAGAAAAATGATTACTCTATCCTGGCTGAAACCTTTACCACCTACGACCAGTCAGTGGCATGAGAGGATATTGAAAATGTTTACTATGGAAAAAATTACTGCAAAGCTCCAGATGAAGTACGATGCGTTTCTAAAAAAGTGGGCCCCAGTTATTGGATACTTTAATCTGCCTATATGAAAGCCTATGTTACTATGTACTATATGTCATGTCATAATATTTTTGTTTTGTTTTATTTTTGTATTTGTTTTTGTGCTGTAACTAGTTATATTTGATCTCCGAGTGAATGTCCTGATATCTAATTATTTAATTATTTAAATCTGATTTAATCTGTTTCTTAATATGTTTGCCGAATTGTCCTGTTTGTTTTTCTTTTATTGTGGTATTTTTCTGTTTTGTCTTTTCTTTCTGTCTTTTTGTGTTTTTATTTTAGTTTATTTGCTTAAAACATTTGTATACTGTGAATATTCTCTGCAGAAAGCAAATAAACGTCTTTGTTCAAAAAAAAAAAAAAGAATGAAATCTGCAAAAACGGACTCATATACTGATACAGAACCATATATTGGCTATATATTATGGCTGTCGGGTGGAAATCTTGTATGTTCCTTTTTCATTATTATTTAAAAACAATTTGAAATCGTGAAAATAGCCAATCTACAAGCTGTAATTATTTAATAATTAAGAAATACTATATTTTAAAGACTGAAAAATCAACTAAAGTCAATATTAGAGCAAGTTCATTCACATTTCATTTGAATTAAAATAACTTGTGGGTAAAATTCATTCTGTGAATCTAATGTGATTAATGTGACCCCTACTTCAGTCAGTGAAGTCCAGGGCTGAATGTGACATATTGAGACCTATGTAACTAAATATTGGTCATTTGCCAACACATTATTTTGTGAAATAAATGGGTTATATTTCACAGATAGTTATACTATTCTTATAATATATTAAAATAATATCATCCTTAACCTTCAAGTTAAATGCATTATTGACTTGCCCACAACAGAAAGACTTGGGACTCGACTTGGACTTGGGACCAAATGACTTGGGACTCGACTTGGACTCGGACCTGAGGGTTGGATTGACTTGGGACTTGACTTGGACTTGGGACCAAAGACTTGGGACTCGACTTGGACTTGGGACCAAACGACTTGGGACTCGACTTGGACCAAATGACTTGGGACTCGACTTGGACTCGGACCGGAGCGACTTGAACAATTGTCTGCTATTTTATACCTAGTTGTGCAGCGATATTTGGCTGTTTTCGTCAGTTTTCTGCTATTTTCAATGCTGTTCTAAAATGTTGATGTCCTCACAAGTATGGTAGGCTAATACAAGTGTGTGTGCGCATGTGTGTGCGCGCGTGTGCGCTTTGTAGCGTTAGTGTGTTTGTGAGTGAGCATTTTCTCACACTTACAATCACCATGGCCATGGCCCATGACAAGCAGTGTCGATTAAAAGTTTTAAAAGTCTGTGTGTGTGTGTGTGTGTGTGTGTGTGTGTGTGTGTGTGTGTGTGTGTGTGTGTGTGTGTGTGTGTGTGTGTGTGTGCGTGTGCGCGTGCGCGTGCGCGTGCACGCGCGCGTGTGTAACCGTGCCATCAGTGTTCAGCGCTCCAAGTGGATTGCGCAACCATGTAATGAATTCAAATGTGTCCTTGTTAAAAGGCAAGGGTAAACACAGAGGGTGCTGAGGCTATTGAAGCGGGTCTGAATGTGTTGCTGAGCTCTACCGGTGGAGTCAAACAGAACTCCTCTCGGTCCCTTTTCACTATCGCTGACAACTACATTAATTATCCTGAGTTTCCCTCCTTTTTCTGCTTCTGGGAAAACTAAAATGAACCGATCATTTGCTTTTATAAGCACCAGGAGCATTCATTCTCACTATTATAGTGCATTCCTGTTTTGTTTGCTTTGTTTCTTTTTAGCTACAATGACCCAATGGGATTGTTATACATTTTTTTATTTTTGGCTAGAAGGTCTTCATCAGGGTCTGTCTGACATTTTGGCTAATCAGTCACACTTAAATACAGCCATGGGGTGATGTACCAATCAGGTCTGTATGTTGTTACGTCATCATGTCATTTGAATGACTGTTCAAGTGAGCACAAATGCCCAAATGAATCAAAAAAGGAAACAAGGCAACACCCAGAGTGACCGACACCAAATAAACAATTAAAATAACATATTGGGGAAAACATGAGTAAATACATTCACACTAGTGTAATAAATATTTACACAGTAGACCCAAAACATGATCGCAGTGATCAAAACAAACTATCGGAGAAACGGCAAGTAATCATTTAAGCCTGGAAACATTGTGGCTTTTAAAGTGATGATTCCAAAAGGTTTCCCTTTGGAGCAGCGTTTTGAGTCTATTGCCTCCTCCGCTGTCACTGGGGATAACTTCTATAGCTGTAGCTTTTAGAGAGCAGGGGCTCCCATGCCCAGCCATCGGGTAATTGGGATTATTTGTGCGAATTGCTGTTTTATGTTCTCCCAATAGTAGTATATACTAGGTACACCACTATGCTAATTAATGCTAACACGCTAAGCTAAGATGCTAACATGCTAATAGCGTTAGCATCCGCGATTTTGTTTTATGACGTCTATACTACTCCCAATCTGTCTTTAAATGTACGTTTTGTTCTCCCCACATAAAAGCAACCACATTAGTAGTGGAACAGTTTGCTTATAACCACATGAACCTCATCCCTATTCTGGGGGGGGGGGGGGGGTCCTACGCGCTACGTGCTTGTAGATCTGCTATTTTTGAAAAATCTTGAAAATGTGCGCAAATATTTGAATATGTATATTTTTTTAAGCGAACATCTTTAACTCAAATCTTTGCTTCTGGGGGTCCCTGGAACAAAACATTTTCAAATGGGGGTCCGCGGTCGAATGTGTATACATTTAGGGGTCCTTGGCATGAAAAAGGTTGAAAACCACTGGTGTAGAGGGAAAAAAGAATAAATAGTGGACCTAGTAGAGCCCTTGGGATACCCCCCCCCCCCCCCCCCCCCCCCCCCCGTCAACTAAATATAGAGTGGTTGAGAGAGATTTCAAAAGGAGCAGCACCCCCACCGCCCCAAAAGAAAGAAAGAGCGTACATCATCTCACTTCCTCCATTCCCACATCCATTCCACTGTGTGTCACATAATGCAGAAGACCAGTGGCAGTCGGGATTGATGTTGAATTAAACAAAACGTCCTTCTGAACTTTTCAAGCGTGAAACATGAGACCGATTCCCATGCATGCAGGCCAGCTGCCTCCAGGCCACTCACAACAGGAGACGTGACCCATGCCGGGCTCCCCCCCCCCCCACTCCCCCAAACACAACCATTATCATGTTTGACTCAACGGGGTGTGTAGTGGATGTACTGTACAACCAGTGTTTCTCAAACTTTCTTTTGGCTCAGGGCACCCCTATAAATAACTTTTTTTCCTCCACGGTAGCCCTGAATTACATTGTTACTTTATAGCATCTTTATAGCATCTTTATAGCATCTTTATAGCATCGTTCCCACTAAGATACAGTATGTCACAAGGAAAACATGAGAGGATATCTGTTCCCATTAGGAACAGATTGAAAATACATTTATAATTGACGTTTAACGACTTGAACCCAAGCATCCATATTCTGGGGGGAACAGCAAGCTCACAACGCGTCGCGACGACGCACCAAGTACAGTTGCAACTCACGGCCATTTTACTAAGTATAGAGGGTCTGCGTGGTTAAACTGAAGTGATATTGATACACTCCAAATATGTTATTATTCTGCGGCACCACTGGACTTAAGTCACCGCACACTTTGAGAAACCATACTCTTACACACACTTAAAGCTGCACTCTGTAACTTTCATGTCCTACGCAAGGAATGGATTGCAGGTCCACCATGCAAGTGCTGACATTTCTTTTGACCACTGAGCCAATGGAAAACTCCTACTTGCTCAGGGGAGATTGACCTTGAATTTTGACCTTCAGGCAGTACCCAAAGTGAACATTTTTAACTCAAATCTTTGCTTCTTGGGGGTCCCTGGAACAACATTGAGATGGGGGTCGGAGGCAAAATACATAAAAATAAAATTGAGGACCACTGACATAGAAACACAAGTTTTTCAGAAAACTGTTTAGAAGGACATTTAGAAGACATATTTTGTAGAATCGACCTCAGGCCTTAACGTATAAATGAACGCCGGTTTTACCGTGTACGGTAAAGTATAGCAAAAGGCAGACCAACAGTAGTTAAAAGAGTGACTATATAGCCTCTTATAGCCTCTCAAAAGTGTGTCGTTTTCCTGATAAGTTGAATGTTTACATTCCGCGAGAATTTTGATCCGAGATTACACAGCTCAATTAAGAACGAGTAAATATGAACAGCTTGTGCGTTTCCTCCCGCGGATTTACAACTGGCTGCCGACGGGGCTGCTTGTTGTCAAACGATGAGTCGGCGCGGGCCAAAACACACCAAACACGCAAAGGCAGTCATTTTTGATTATTGCAAAATATAGTACGCTTCCAAACATATTCTGATAAGAAACATGTGCTCGAAGCTCTGCTCCCAAATATTGCACATGATCCGTAATCTGTGTATATCCCATGCTAACTTCATTGTACGCGAAGGCCACAGCCTAAAGCTTTGCAGAACTTTGCTGAATTTATTTAGCCTATATACTGTATCTTTTTTGACATAACATTTTACCCATTGAGGCCTGAAGCCGATTCTACAAATGTCTTCTAAATCCCAACAGTATTCTGAATAAAAAACGTATGTTTCTATATCAGTGGTTCTCAAACTTTTTCATGTCAAGGACCCCCTAAATTATATGTATTAGTGAGCTTGTAGATTTATTTTTTTAGGTACAAAGTTTGCAATCTTTTTTAACAGTAAAACTTTTTTTGCCCCAAATAGGGGCACCACATTCAAAGTGGTTAAATCGTTGCTTTGATCTTACCCTGGCCCCCGCCCCCAACACATGCGATTATCTCCCCACTCGGTTTCCCTTGGACGCGGCAACCGGCGCCCCATATTTTAGGACACCAACAACTTTGTGCGTCAACCAGAGACAAGCTCTCCCAGAAATGTTTGCACATGCTTTGTGTCTCGTGTAGATGCTGGGTTATTCTGGGGGTTTGTTATCTAGGGTCTCCTCTGTGCATTAATTCCACCCCCACCCCCCCAACCCACCCCCCTTTCCTACGTGGTGGGCCTAACTTGTTGCAGCCCCCTGCTATCACTGAATACACACCGTCCATCAAATGCACACACCAACGACGCACGTATGCTGACACGTTGACACACATACACACACAAACACACACACACACACACACACACACACACACACACACACACACACACACACACACACACACACACACACACACACACAGTAGGCTTGCCCACACAGACACATGTGCGCGCGCATACACAGGCCCATATACGATGTGTTCATGTGAAGATTAGACCCACACGACTCAATCTCTGCACTCTCAGAGTTAAGCACTGACGATTTCACTGTGTGCATTCTAGTAGAACTGTTGACTATAATATATACGCACATGTATCACATAAACACATCGCTATCACTCTCTCTAACACACACACACACACACACACACACACACACACACACACACACACACACACACACACACACACACACACACACACACACACACACACACACACACACACACACAGAGAGATCAAACCTTTAGCCAGAAATAGGCTGTCTGTCTCTTTCACTCTGAATGAGGCATTTCAAGGCACGGTCCCATTATGCAGCTTCATTTATGCTCATCGCACTGTGCGCCCAAAAACAGCAGAGCTACAAGCTCATGCGACACGCTTGTTTGTGAGATTGTGAGCTTTTGGTCGTCTATTTTCAATGCGCAGCACTCTTGTGCGATGAAGTATACGGTATGAAGACGTTTGACTGGAGGTCCTGCTCTGATGGATTCACTCTCTCCTCTTCCTCCACTCGCCACATTCCTCCTCTATCTGCTTACACTTGGATTTTGCTTCTTTTGTTTTCCTGAAAACACAGCAAAGTGTGGGAGTTAATAAGATAAACAGAGAATATCCCCAGTTAGTACATTTTTGCACAATTTCTATGACTCCGAGTATGACTGTGTGTGTGTGTGTGTGTGTGTGTGTGTGTGTGTGTGTGTGTGTGTGTGTGTGTGTGTGTGTGCGCGTGTGCGTGTGTGCGTGTGTGTGTGGGTGTGACTCCATTTGACATGGTAGTATTCCCATGCTTAAAGAGACAGTGCCTTTAACTAGCAGAACATACATGCTCTTCGAAAGTGAATCCAGAGAAGTTGTACATTCTCACAGTTTAGATTTTATTTGAATATTTTATTAGTCAAAAATGTAAACAGCACAGAAGTACAGTGAACCACTTGGGCTAAAATGATATCACAAAAGTTGCGGGGATTTGTTTCCATTGTGGTCCTATGTATTCAATTACTCAACAGAGCATAGAATATTATTAACACATTAATACATGTCACCAACAAATACAAATAGTTATATTTACAGAGGAGAAAAATGATAAAGGAAAATGATAAAGGATAAAGGGGATTCAATTTGAGTTACAAATGGAAAATAAACACTGATGGTTTAAAAGCTACAATATATACCTTTTTTGTGAATAAAATGTAGCAAATCTGTGTTAATACAATATAACTAACACAACTGTGGTGGTTGTATTTGGTCTCCCTGCTCTTCTGTAGAGACATTTCGATCCTGGGGTCTGGTGGTGGTCAATCTGGGAACCCATCGTCAAATAAAAAGGAAAAACAGCGCCCTCTGCTGTTTTTCACTTTTGCATTTGGCTCTGTGGGGGTTGGGAATTAACTAATTCCCAAACCCCCCCAATTAATTAAACCGGGGTTTGGACATGCCTTCAGCCCTCTACTTCCGGTGGTGCGCCTATGTTTTCATTCCCACTAACAATATTTCTCCACGGAACACTAACACCATTTCTCCCACAGAACATGGATCGTTTTGGTTATAAGCCCACTTGTTTCTATGATGAAAGAACAAGTTAAAAGGTTACTAACTTTCCGTGGTTTTGTCGGCTCCGAGGACGCTATTGTTAAATGAGTTTCGGTTTGTTTCCAGTGGGAAGCGAGCCGCACACATGTAAATCCCGCCCACTACGTTTGATTGGGTAAAGCGCGGCCTGCTTCCTGATCTGAAGGCACGCCCACTTGTAGCCAATGTGCATAGCAGGTTCTCAACGCGACTCCCGACAGATTCAGGCACAGCTATGAATCTATTCTTGAGAGATTAGGTAGTGGTTGACAAGTGGTACTGCCTGGGAGGTCAAAAAGTGTCAGCCAATGTAACCAAAATAATAATAATAGTGTAAAAGTTCCTGATCGTAATGCAATCCCTGCCATTATATAAGAGCTCAGCAGTTCCTGCTGTGCCCAGTAGCAGGGGATGGAGGAACAGATAAACCATTGCAGTGCACGCACGTGCCTTCATGTCCCTGTCTCGTGTGCGTCCACACGCTTCAGAAGTTTATTTCCATATCGACCCGAGGAATTCTTCTGCAAGACGAGGACAGGGCATGAGAGAGGAATACTGTATGCTGCCGCACCATACTTCTTATTGAATCCCAAGGGAAAACGCACTTAAGTCAAACAGGTGTCCTGAGAGAAGCGAATGAAAGTATATGACATTGAGCACTTAATTCCAGGCACATGCTCACTCTCTCTCACACACACACACACGCACGCACACGCACGCACGCATGCACGCACACTATGCGCACGCACGTACGTACGCACGCACACACACAAATATATGAACAGACGTGCACAAAAGGGCAGAACTACCACACAAGCCTGGGTCAGAGCGTCTGTAAACCGATCCTCACAGTCTGAGCACATCCTCTGTGTGCCGGGGACCCTCTCTCTGCCTGGCTTACACACACACACACACACACACACACACACACACACACACACACACACACACACACACGCACACACGCACGTGCGCACATACGCACACGCAGAAACACACACAAGCTCGTCCTTAGACACACACGTACACACACACACACACACACACACACACACACACACACACACACACACACACACACACACACGCACACGCACATTCCTCCACATAGGCTCTGTGAGGGGCAGGCTCAAGAGTGTGCTGGAAGCTTGGAGCTGTTCCTCACTCACAGTGTGTCTCTCACTCTCTCCAAGCGCTTATAGTCACAGAGCAGAGAAAGAGAAAGTCAGGGCAGGGAGAGAGAGAGAGAGAGAGAGAGAGAGACCAGGGGAGGTCTGACGACTCGACCCACACACCAGGCTCTGATATTTAATCAAATAGACTGACAAGGCGAATACAAACACAGTCTGCGTCTGGATGTGATATGATGTCTACTGCGGGATGACCGAGACCTTCTGTTATAATAGGACCGAGCTGTCATACCACGTGTGTGTGTGTGTGCAACTTTCACTGCCAGGATGGACTTCTGAAGGACTTCTGGAGTGGCTACTACTCAGAACCACATATGCCTGCGTTTGTTTGTTTGTGTGTGTGTGTGTGTGTGTGTGTGTGTGTGTGTGACAGATCGGGGGAATTAAAGAGAAACCGGTGACTATGCTCTGCAGACGTTTTCCCCTCTGGAGGTCGTGCATAAGCACGGACGGTGTTCCTCACCGATTTCTGATCCCCAACCAGTGACCAGCAACACGACCGACCAACTAAACACTGTCAGACTGCAGTGAAGAAGACACTGACGGGAACTTCCACATATCTCTCAGCTCAGCTCAGCTCTCACCCAAGGTCTGGTATGATGTTGTGGCGCAGGCTGGCCTGCCACTTGCTCTCGCTGGCAGCCCTCCTGGTGATTGTGAGCTGTGGAGTCGGGGAGCAGAGGAGAGCGACGGAGAACGCCGGCAGCACGGGACAGGGCAGCGCAGGTGGCAGCACAGGTGGCAGCGCGGGAGGCACCAGCAGTAGCAGCGGCAGTAGCAGTAGTAGCAGTAGTAGTAGTAGTAGTAGTAGTACTAATGCTGGGAGCAATAATAGTAAAAGACAGTACCATAAGATCCAGCACGGCCAGTGTACATACACATTCATCCTACCTGAGGGAGAGGGGAACGGAGGAGGGAACTGTCGGGAGGCGAAAGCCGGTAGCACCCAGTATAACGCCAACGCTCTCCAGAGGGACGCCCCGCCACCAGAACAGACGGACTTCCCCAGCCAGCGGATCCAACAGCTGGAGCACATAATGGAGAACTACACTCAATGGCTGCAAAAGGTAAGGTGGGGTCCACCAATGGGTCACCCTCATGCCTGATTTTTTTTGCGTGCAGGTGTCCCGAACCGAAAATAGCTTGTAGATTGTCTTGCATTTAATCGGGCTTGGTGGTTTGTGTTTTTATAAGGGAATGCAGACAAGAGTTTGTAAACTTTTATTTGTTTTTGTATTGTTCAAATGTTCAGTTATCCATTTCTCCAGACTTGAATGAATGAATAACCTGAATGACGCTTTCTGTGAAAATGCACTTTACAAACGTATTAAAAGCAAAATGTGTCTATAAATGTATTATTTATAGACTAATTTTTGTATGCGCGTGACTGGGTCAGTTTCCTATGTCCTTTGATGTGCTGCAGGCTGAAGTGCGTTTATTGAGATACAGCATCTGCTTTTTCCGAGGGTGTGTGTGGTCTTGTTGAGTGTTGCCGTTTGTTTGTGGTTTCACTGGATATCTTGGCTTTATCGGGATGACGTTCTCACACCCAATTACCGGACAGGATTTGCTGTGTCAGATCATTTTTTCTGTGGTTGATGTTTTTCTACATACGTAGCTCCTCTTCAGAGCCTTTTTTTATAGTCACACAATTCTAAAAGGCCTAAGAAGTGGTCAGGGTTTAAAAGGCATATATATTCTTCCATGGGTAAGATACACTGAGTCACACTGATGAGGACACTGAATCGTATAGTGAACATAGCCAAGAAATCCACTTTTGATAATCCAGTGGCCCGGAATTACCAAGACAACCATATACAATTTATATTATCAATGCTGTGTTGTTATGTAACTGTATATACAGACTATAGTGAGCTCTGTGTGCAGCTAGCTCCTCAGTGTTCTGAGTTGCTAGTGTCTATAGGACATTGGACATGGACTCTCTTGACTTCTGGCCCAATTTCTTACATTGAACATAATATTTAAATTATAAATGTACTCAGGGGTCTTCAACGTTTTCAGGCCAAGGACCCCCTAGCTGAGAGAGAGATGAAGCAGGGACCCCCTACTCTATTATTATAGAATTGTGTTTCAGATTAAAGATTTTTTTTACTTAGTCCGCTCTTTTTCCCCTCTACACCTATAGCCTCTTTGACAAAAAATAGCCGATCTACAAGCTCTCAACGCCTCGCAGCGCGAGGCGTTGAGAGCTTGTAGATCTGCTATTTTCAGCCAACGTTCCCTTGAGAAAAGGAATTCTAGGATTCAAGTGGTTAATGTAAAAGAAAAACGAAATCCTATCACACAAAGATTTGGCAGCTTTGAGGACCCCAAGGGGTCCCGGACCCCCTGTTGAAGACCCCTGCTCTATTTTTTATTTTTTCCCAGTTCTCTGCATAGCCGTTCTGAGTGTCGGTACAAAATCCAGTGTTGAATTCCACAGATGTCCAGTGGAGTTCCACAGAGCGCCGGTCAGAGCTGTGGTAGTTATATGTCAGTCGCCCCCTTTTCTCCAGTGGGCTGTCTCTTTAATGGCAGGAAGTCAGAGAAAGCCCCCAGAGACTGACACAGAGAGAGAGAGAGAGAGAGAGGGGAAAAAAGAAAGAGAGAGAGAGAGAGAGAAAATGCTCCCTTTATTTACTCATGTCAAAGACTTGTGAATATAGCTTGAGAACATAAGAGTGGATCAAAACCACAGATACGGAATGAGCGTATATTGTTTACAAGTTGTTTATCCAAAAGCCAGCTCCACAAATACGCAGTCCACGAGTCCTATCATGTCCTTTTTTTTTGTTTTAAAGAAACGTTTTTAAAGCAATTTGTTTCAAATAACCTCTCCATAATAGGGCCGTTTATTTCATGTTGATGAATAATAAAAATGTGTTTGTTTGTGGAGCCACCAAGGTGTTGACTATACTAAACCACGGCTCTACTGTGATGTTAATGACTTAAGAAATCGTGAGGTCATCACAGATACTAGCTTGGCAGCCGAATTGCTTTTCTAAGCTTTGAGACTCGGCGTCTCTCCGAAATGAGCGGTAGACTATCTCTCTGAAATGAATACATGAATCAAATAAACAAACCTCAAACTTCACCATAGGCCCGCATATAACCAGCTCTCCTGGTCCGCCGTGCTTTCCACAATATTGTCTCTCTCAAATGAGATTAGGGGGGTCTCCCTAATCTATGATTAATTGCTTAAACATAATGGTTTATTTTTCTCTGGGGAAAAAAAATGAAGAAAAAAAAAGTTGCCTTGAGACGACACAAATAAATGCACACATAATGCCTGATGAATTTGATGGATTACTGTGGAATTGTGGGATTAATTGACCTGAACATAGTCAATAACCGTTAGCATGGCTTGAGTTCTGCTGCTCATTAGTAATCAGAGCGCCCTTCTTAACCCTTTCAGACCGGGAACAAATCTTGGGTGTCATTTTAAGATTTCTTTGGCTATTCAAAAATAGCTCATAGCGCAGCACCGAGTGCCGCGCTATGAGCTTGTAGATCTGCTGTTTTTATTTTTGAAAAATTGTGAAAATATGTGCAAATCTTTGAATATCTGTTTTTCCCTAGCGAACATTTTTAACTCTGTTACAACTTCTGGGGGGTCCCTGGAACAAAATGTTTTGAGATGGGGGTCCGTGGCCAAAATTCGTATAATTTTGGGGGTCCTTGACATGAAAAAGTTTGAGAACCACTGATTATAGCAACATTTTTTTTTCTTCAAAAAACTAGGATTTAGAAGATGTGTAGAATCCCCAGAAGCAAAGATTTGAGTTATAAATGTTTGCTTTGAAAATATATATATACAGTATATTCAAAGATTTGCTAAATTTTCACGATTTTTCAAAAATAGCAGATCTACAAGCTCATAGCGTGGCACTCGGTGCCGTGCTATGAGCTTGCAGATCTGCTATTTTTGAATATCCAAAGAAATCTTAAAATGACAGTCTCGGTCTCAAAGGGTTAAAACTGTTTGGGGCTATACTGCTACTACGCTGCCTTGTGAGCGTTTTTCATCTGCAGGGCGAGTGTAAACTTTTCACTCCTCATGTTGGAGGAAATTGACATTCCTCATCAATTAGCCAGCCATTGGTCACAGTATATTTCCACCCACGGTCGATTGAGTTTGTAATTAGGTGGAGTAATATGGGACGCTCAGTCTCTTAACAAAAGTTTCAAGAGTCTCACACAGTTAAACGGCATTCAAAATGCAGCCATGGTTGAATCCGAATGAAACATCGCAGAGGAGGAATTTCTGGGGCAGTATCTGTGTTCTATCATCTTATCAATGGACTGTACATCATTGAGTTTATCTCAAAAATTCCTGCTGAGGGATTTTTAAATGGTCAAAGTTTCAAGTTTAAGAGGTGACATAAGTTGTGCACTGGAGAGGAATAACCTACTGTACGCATAGCACAGATAAAGTAACCCACTGAGCCATAGTCGTCTATTAGACCTCCGTCTAAAACCGGGTTATAATTGGTCTAACAGTGAAAGTTTTTCTTTCGTCTAGGCTTAGCCTAGACGTTGATTAGCTGTTTATTAAGCGTCTATTTATAGACGTCTATATTATAGACGTCATTTCAACGTCTATAATATAGACGGTCTATAAATAGACGCTTAAAAAACGGCTAATCAACGTCTAGGCTAAGCCTAGACCGCTAAAAAACTTTCACTGTTAGACCAATTATAACCCCGTTTTAGCCTAGACCGCTAAAAAACTTTCACTGTTAGACCAATTATAACCCCGTTTTAGCCTAGCCCTTAGACGTATTTTAGACGTATAATAGCCCAAAAAATGCTCAGTGGGTAAATAAGTAGACTTCAAGATATGTCACGGTGGAAAATGTAAATTTAGCTTTACCTGCAATACACTGGCACATTTATTGATCTATTTACTATGAAAACTCTTACAGTGATATTTGAAACGATGGCAATATTGCACAGCAACACAGTTCGGTGGAATTTGGTTTGATTCGACAGTTTGGAAAGTCGTCGGTCTGCACAGCTCCCAATAGTGGTCCATGTGTCAACCAAGGCCAAGGGTGAAATAACACCGGTTTTATCTTTGCTCAGTGAACCTCATCCATCTGTGATAGTCCAAGTGATACTATGAAAACAGAACGGCAGCGATGGTGGACTGACGGTTTTGACTAATGAGACGTCTAGAATAACCTCCCCTCCGACGTGAAAATGGGAGCATGCGAAAGAGCCTGCCACCGCCATTAATACCATCATGCCTCTTTCCTGACACTTTGGCATCCCTCACAGGACCACAGGCCTTTTTCATTTGCTTGATAAAAACTAAATCCCATTGGATCCAAGCCTTACGTTTCTCAATGATTACCGAACAACGTTGCAGAGTTTCCCTTGTCGATGTGGTGCATCTTTGGTGCCTTCCAGCAAAACTGGAGAAATGTTAAGACACCATGGCCTTCATAACAAGTGGACAAACGCATCAGCACCAGAAGGGAATAGGTAAAGGCATTTCAGAGGGTCAGTCTTAAACACACAGTGATAATTCAGCCTAATTACCGAGTGTGGAGAGAACATCAGGATGCAGTTAACATTTTTCATTGGACAGAAGATTAAGTGTCTTGGCCCGGTCTATCTGTCTTAATCACGTAAGCCTTGACTGCTTGTCTAAGGGGGAAAGCTGGCCTTAATGTTGCTCCAGCCAGCCCTGATGAAAGAAACGCACAAAAGGATACCATACCAGATACCTCCCACCCCCATGCCTGGCCGGTCAGACCACTGTGGGGGGTAGAGAGAGAGAGAGAGAGAGAGAGAGAGAGAGAGAGAGAGAGAGAGAGAGACAGAGAGAGAGAGACGGAGAGAGAGAGAGAGAACAGAGAGTAGAGAGAGTGAGGGGGAGAAAGTCCCAGCAAACAGCTGTTGGTAAAGCAGTCTGCAATCTTTCCCTCCTCGGTCCAGGGAAGAGTATATGGTCCCTGATAACATTCCTGTTCAGTCAAAGGTGGCTTCTGTTTGTCCAAGGATTATACTTCCACAGCCCGGGCCCTGCAAAGCAGTGCATGGAGCCTTGGACGAAGAAGAAGATCGCCTCTGATCTCAGGGAGAATTAATGTAGTTGCGGGAGTGGAAGCAAGCAGGCCCCTTGTTAAAGCGCCGTGAGAAGTTTGTCGGCGAGGACGACATGTTTTGCGGGGTAATTAACGAAAAAGGCTGCTCAAATGATTTGCGTGTAAGATTAGGCCCAGTGAGCAGGGTTGCCAGATCTGCTTATTATAATTTCCCCTGCAAGATTTAATTTGAAAATAGCCGATCTACAAGCTCACAACGCGTCGCATCGCGACGCGTTGTGAGCTTGTAGATCTGCTATTTTCAAATAGCTGATGTATATGTTAAAGTGCTCATGTGGCCCATAGTCGCTTCTTTTGGGCTGGTTTTCCTAGACCTGGTTGCTTGTTTCTCTCACAGAATCTGGCAACACTGACTACGATACAAGGCCTGCGACTCTGAAGCATGTACTGTACATCTACTGTATGCTGCATTATACCCCTCTACGCCTCCAATATTTCAAGGACAATGCAGACTTTGGCAGACGAGTCCGAGTCTCCAAGCCAAATAGTGTTTCTGCACACAAGAGTCAAAGTAATAGATCTTCATATTTCCCTTGTGGTGGAGACAGTAGAGAGTGGCTGAGAACAATGTTTCTTGAGGAACGAAGGCTTGTGCCAAACGGCTGTTGAGCAGGAGGAGAAAAGTGAAAGAAGTTATATCGGCGCTGTCTTATCCCTGTGAAATTCTCATTGTTCTGCCTCTAACTTAACATGACTGCACTGATCAAAATAAACACACAGGGATTTACCCAATGAACTAGACTCTGCATCCTTCCATCCCCCGTTTCCTTGCTCATTTTCAGTATGTTGCATTGCACTTTTAATGTCTGTTACATGGTATAAATCCTACCCAATGCCTGTGTCTCCTTAATTCCTTTACATAACGGTCATAAAGGGTGAATACGGCTGTGTCTCATTTGCAAGGAAACGTCACTCACTAAATTGTGCCAATTTAGGAACGTTCCTTGTTAGATACCTGTTTTGTCCAAAAGGTGACATGAATTGAGAAAAGTAGCATCATTTTAGAGACTAATGTAAAATCTGACACAGATTGTGGCTCTGGTGTGCGGTAGGCCTACATGGTAATCAGGCCTCTCACGCACCTGGCACCAATCAAGTCTCTTGCGTCAACAGATTTATGAATTAATTTATGGACAACCTTTTCAGAGCTTTAGTTTTTTATTCATCATTTCATTTCATTTGGAAGAAGCTGAAGCTGAGGCTTAGGACGTTCAAATTAAATAAACCATTAAAATAACCGGATGTAAGAGTTGTCGGCCTCACTGCACAGCTTTATGGGATGTTTTATGCGGCCCAGGAGGGAACCACATGATGTTACATTGAATTTTTGCCAAATCAAGGTACCTAACAACAAGGATAATTCCTACTGTATGATTCCAATTGTCTTTGGAATAGCCATTTAATAGCCATCGTCCCAATAATAGATATCAAATGAGACAGAGCATATTATTTACTGTGCTGAGCGGTATCAGAGGGCCACACAGCATGCTTAGGGAGCCAAGGAGAGACCAAGCTATTTTAGGCGAGACTTCCTCTATCAGAGTTTATTTTAACTGATAACACAAGCCTAAAACCAACAATCAGATGATGCAGAGAAGCTAGGGGACACTCTAGCTGAATAACAACAAAAATCCTGACCCCCATAATTTGTACAAGTGAAATATCTATAGCTGAAGGCTGCTTACAGTAACGGTTTCCAGAAAATCGTTTTTTTTGTGTGTGTGCCTCAGTTGCACCTAGCTTCGAAGGCAAAAGAGGAAACAGAGCTTTCTGTTAAGCATGTCAAGGGAATAAGGAAATACATTACAGCAATGCCATAGCGTTTCCACATGGATGTGAAAAAGAGCCCGTTGTTTGTCAATGTTCTTGATTTTCAGGAAACGGGGCATTTAGTATTTTTGTCACAGTCGATATGGCAGCTCACTTTGTTTTTTTTTCCCCTCTCCCCGAAGTCATATTTCAGTGCGGTCGTTAGCCCCCAGCACTCTGGAAGCTTTGATATTGGGCAGAAAGGTGCACTTATAGCAATATAAGGTACTGTAATGAGATTCAATGAATGACGAAGTAAATTTCTGGCAATTTTGTTCTCTCTTGTCACTTGAGTTTCCATTACCGAGTGGCATTTGCATGTGGTTCCACTTCTCGTACTGACTCATTGTCTGCTGTGTACTGCACTTTGAACGTGATCTATTTAGCTTTAATTGTGAGGTTATTTTTGTATTTGGCTAGGTGTGCAAGGCTTATATAACACCCGAAAACAATTTCACTTGCTTGCATCTTGGCACACACAGTATTGTATCTGTAGAATAAATTGAGAATTTCCTGTGATAGATTTAGAGTTTTGTTGTGCCCCTGAGTATATTCACTTCTGGAATGGTTTTAATTTGTCTTCATTTTGGTTACCGCGGCTGTTATAAATGATGGTGTTCTGCAGTATGTCACTCAGGTGAAGCCGACTTCTTTACCATTATACACTGGTTGGAATTGATGTTTGGGTATTTTAGGCCACAGTGGCATTCAAATATTTCCTTGTATACAGTATAAGCTAAAGCAAGACCATTGCCTTTAACCCATTAAGACCTGAGGCCGATTCTAAACATGTTTTCTAAATCCTAATAGTTTTTCATTTTTTTTACATAAGAAATATAAATATATCAATATTTAAAAATACAAAAATATAGACATTTAAAAAATATAAAAAATATAAAAAATATAAAAAATATAAAAAATATAAAAATCAAAAATATCTCAAAATATGTTGTTCCAGAGATCCCCAGAAGCAAAGATTTGAGTTACAAATGTTCGCTTTAAAAGCATATATTCAAAGATTTGCACAAAATGTTCACAATTTTTCAAAAATAGCAGATCTACAAGCTCATAGCGCGGCACTCGGTGCCGCGCTATGAGCTTGTAGATCTGCTATTTTTGAATAGCCCAAAGAAATCAAAAAAAATAAAATGACACACAGATGCGTTCCCGTTCTCAATGGGTTAAATGGAATGAGCATAAATAATATTGTTCTGGGCAGGCAAGTGGAAGTCATTAGGACTAGTGTGTGTGTGTGTACTGTACTGTAAGTTACAGCTTGTAAGTGTTGCCAAAAGGGGTTCGGGGGCTATATCTCTGGCACTTGCCTCTCTGTGCTATGGGTGAGTGATTATGACCCAAATATGAGATAGTGCTGCAAGTGCTCAGGCATTGTGAAATACTAGACAATACGGTTACAAAGAGGGTTGCACAGTTAGCGAGCCAGTAATGGTGTTATCACAGTCTACTGCAACATAATCATGACCGAGTTTGAAATTATTTTCAGCCATAGAAGCCGCCGGGCGTTATCTTCCTTGTATTTTGGTTTTATAATCGTTCTCGATAAGCAGAACAGTCGATAAACATTAGTCTTTCGTATCTGCTGTTACTCATATTGCTTCAAAACTTCGGAGTTCTGTTGCATCGGGGGTTTAATCAAGGTCAGGGAGATCAAAACCCGATATTTGTTGAAGGATAAATTAAAATGAAGTGTCACCACTCTCTCCCCCAAATAGGATTCCACCTCGATGGCTTTACACAGAGTTTGCCTTTTATATATGAAATGCGCCGCTAAAACTTTTACAGCTGTTTTCCTTCCAGGAACAGCTATCGTAGAGAAAACATACGTGCGTTTTCTTTTTCTGTTTTTGGTGTGGAGTGGGAGAGAGGGGGGAGAAAGCGGGAAATACCATGTTAAGCTTTTTATGTCATCTTCGGTATTTCAGATTTGTTTTGTTCAGTTGATGGCAGTGCGTGGGCTATATAGTGGTCTGGGACTGTCCCGTTGGTCACTGGGTCCCGTCCTGACAACATCCATGAGCAAAAAACACTGAACCGCAACTTGCTCAGTTCCTTATGAGACGATGAAAGGCGTAACATGTAACACATTTAGTGAATGCAAAAAAGTCGGGTTGTTTTGGTCACCCACAAATGGCCATCTGAATCCTCTCCAAATAGGATGGGGAAATTCCTGAGGCATACCCGAATGCTGCCAACACGCTTCTCTCTGACCCCCCCCCCCCCCACCCCACCCCCCCAAACTCTGACAGATGTTGCATTGTAAAGCGGTGCAGGCCTTTGTCCAGTCAAGGCGAGGGGCTGGAGAGCTCGCTACAGAGGTTCCAAAAATACGCCGTCATTTCGACCTCATCTGCGGTTGGGTCCTCTTCATCTTCCTCTTATTCCCATTGTTAGGGATAAAATAAAAATAGAAACAAAAAAAACCCCCGTCACAATCAGCAGGGATTAAAGATTCACTTTGAATCGGCGGACCGTGAGACGATAAATAATGAGCCATAAAATCAGCCCACGTACGTATAGCGAGAAAACAGATGAGAGAGGAAGTGACTAAAGGTGAAAAAAGTTAGATATGGAAAGAGCTAGAGATATTGGGTGACAGATAAAACAGTTTGACCCGCGGTATAGCTTTTTTAAATGACTAATAGTCAGTTCTGTTGCTCTTGTTTTGTTCTCGACGCCGCCGTTGGGACGTGAGCCAGTTGTGCTCGAAGCCTTGATGTCCCATCCAGGAATGACCTCAGTTATTTATTTAGTATTTCTCCTGTCGGTGCGGGTTAGAGTTGACGGGAGAGAGCTGTTTTTTCTGCAGTTCGTATCTCGTGATGGATTAACCTGTGAGTGTCAAAACCCACACGTTTTATGGGGCTTTTCTTTAGTGGTGCAGAATGGAGAGAGAGCCCTTTACTGTCCTGTGGGTGGCTGATGCTCTCGACAGGGACGTGGTTGTGGTCATGGTCCGGCGGTTTAGCTCTGTGATCAGTGGTGCTTGTTCAACCTCCTCCACACACATTCTTACATAGATATAAAGACGGATATATACACATACAGTACTGTATGCTACGCAAACCCAAATGCTCGCACGAACACACACACACACACACACACACAGTGGTGGAAAAAGTACTCAAATGTTTTACTTAAGTAAAAGGATCAATACTGCAATGTAGAAGTACTCTACTACAAGTAAAAGTCCAGTATTCAAAATTTACTTGAGTAAAAGTACAAAAGTATTCGTATCAAAATGTACTCAAAGTACCAAAAGTAAAAGTACTAACATGTTTGAAAATAGCAGATCTACATGCTCACAACGCGTCGCGACGCGTTGTGAGCTTGTAGATCTGCTATTTTCAAATAGCCTATGTATAAAATAGGGCTACAGTGGTTAATGTATGTTTCTTAATATAATTTAATATAATGAAAAGTAATTAGAATAAGTTTTCAAATAATTGTAGTGGAGTAAAAGTACAATATTTTCCTCTGAGATGTAGTGGAGTAGA